>NC_084739.1:25622215-25777215 GCF_033978785.1 Entelurus aequoreus | reverse complement strand
GTTGTCCCGGGAGATTTTCGGGAGAGGCGCTGAAATTCGTGAGTCTCCCGGAAAATTCGGGAGGGTTGGCAAGTATGAGACCGAGGCGTCCGATGCACGCTCATTCAACCCAGTCAGTTGTTTTACTTTATATTTGTTTTATTGTGCAGTAGTTAAGAGAGTTAAGAATGTTATTTTCCTGATCAGTTAACAAAGGTTTTATTGATGGCGACATTCATCGACAACCATCGTCACAGAACAGATTATGCTTGCCTTGTTTGAGATTTTACTGTATTTTCAATGGGAAAAGCTCACAAAAACTATGTCCTAAGTTGAAAAACTGTACAGAGAGAAAAGTGAGTTATGCCGAAGGGAAATGATGAATTAGTGTACCCAAAGTTTTGAGAAAAATGATCAGGAATATCCAATCTGACGTTGATCAGCTACAGTTAAAAACATGACCACAGGCTGTGTGTAGTGTAGTTTTACGAATAGTTAGAAAACAGCGCTTTTGGAAAAATAGCATCCTCACCTGGCTGGAAAGATACATTGCCCAGCATCAGGCACAGTGAAGGGTGTATCCTCTCTGTGTTTGCTAACAGTCATGTATTAAAGCAGGGGTGTCAAACGTACGGCCCGTGGGCCGGATCAGGCCCGCGAACAGGTTTTATGCGGCCCGCGAGATGACTTTGCTAAATATAACACTGAGCTGAAATTGTTTAATGAAAGAAACTGCTGATCTAAATGTGTCCACTGGGTGTCGCAGTAACAATTCTGTTGGGCAAGCAAACACTTTATACCGGGGCCAAGCAAGAGGTACGCAATAAAGCGCATATAGCTATGGTAACACGTGGCTGTGGCTCCTCCCCTCGAACAAATGAAACGCAAAACCTACCGTTTTAGGCTTCAAACGCATTGTTCTTTGGCACCCTCATTGCCCCTAAATGTCTCTGTCAAAAATGAGAAAAGTGAGTGTAACTCAACCATTTTCAACAGTTTTTACATCCATGTGTACAGTTTGTTGAGTTAGCACAGACATGACAAATGAGGTAATTGACACCTAGAAGTTTATTTATTTTGTTCAATCCCCGATAGGTTGTGACTTCATGTTTACTGGCTTTGTAGATACACTGAGACTTTGATTGATTGATTGATTGATTGATTGATTGATTGATTGATTGATTGATTGATTGATTGATTGATTGATTGATTGATTGATTAAAACTTTTATTAGTAGATTGCAAAGGAAGAGAATACATTATATGAAACAGTACAGTTTACACAGTATAGTACATCCATCCATCCATTTTCTACCGCTTGTCCCTTTTGGGGTCGCGGGGGGCGCTGGAGCATATCCCGTACAATTGACCACTAAATGGTCAAGGATAAGCTTTTCAACTTGTTTAAGTCGGGGTCCACGTTAATCAATTCACAAATTCTAAGTTCATTGTGCCTTTCAAACCGCACACATTTCTTTCTCCTCTGAATTTGAAGTGATTTGACAAAAGGATTATTTGTGATTTGTCCATTTTCAGAATGTGCTTGTTGTATTTTTGGCCCAAGTAAAACAAAGAAAACAATCTGAAGTCGTCTTTGTTTTTAAGTTATCGTGCCATGATTTGAACCAGGCTGGCCCACCTGGGAATAGATTTTTCTCCACGTGGCCCCTGAGCTAAAATGAGTTTGACACCTCTGTATTAAAGGGACCAAAATGTTGTACATTATGGGATTTTGGGCAATATTAATTTCCTCGCTTTGGTGTCTTATGTCCTATTCTCCCCTGCTGCTTTTTCATCCATAAGAGCTGTGCGTGTACTTCAAGTGGACAACAGTCGTATTAACTTCCACTTTTTTTCATGGCTCCTTATATCTGTAAAGCCACCTTTCTCCTTTGCCTCTTTGTTCTTGTTTCCCATTCTTCCTTGGCCCCGTCCCCCTTTTTCCAATTTTCCTGTCAATGGACTGATTCCTTTTTATCCAGCAGCACAGCAGATTAACAGATATTGTATCATGGCCAAGACAGGCAAAGCCCCTCTCTGTCCCTGACATCTAATTAATGGTAATCCTTTAATCTGCTGCTTGTAGTGCAGACCCCTTGGTCGCTGTCCCATGTGCAGCAACAGAAGCGAGTGTGAGGAACGGACAGAATTCGAGAGAGACTTCTGCTCAATCTGCAGGTCATAATACTGCTTGGTCTGGTCGAGAACACAGAGAACATAATAGAGGACCGTGAGTCATTCCAGGGATTATTCATATTTCATTCGCACTTCACTCTGTGGTTGTCCATCTCTGTTCTGAAAAGAAAGCGTCACACAGCGCCCTGCTCGGCAAGTGGCAATGGTGACATATATTGAAATCTGTAAAACTACAGTTACAAGCATCACCACCGTTGGCGTAGCAAATGCCACATCGACCCTCGCAAGATCCACCCAAAACATCCTGTCTTACTCGCCAACATTAGCCTACAGCTAGAAATTGACATAACTTTGCTTTTCAAACCAAGAAAATGATTGTAAAGGACAAGTGGACAAGACAAAGTGGATTCAATTAAATAAAGAAAATATCAGTGCTAGTCTGCACTAAAGTTGTATTAGTGAATGATGAATCATATTCAGTACTACACCGTCTCCAAAAAGTAAAAAAAGTAAAAAATGTTTGTCATAAAACTGTATCCCTGCAGACTGTATTGATCTATATTGATATATAATGTAGGAACCAGAAATAGTAATAACAGAAAGAAACAACCCTTTTGTACGAATGAGTGTGAATGAGTGTAAATGGGGGAGGGAGGTTTTTTGGGTTGGTGCACTAATTGTAAGTGTATCTTGTGTTTTTTATGTTGATTTAATAAAAAATAAAAAAATAAAAAATATATATTTTTATTTTGTTTATTTTTTTATTTCTTGTGCGGCCCGGTACCAATCGATCCACGGACCGGTACCGGGCCGTGGCCCGGTGGTTGGGGACCACTGCCGTAGCTCACCGGCATCACAATGTAAACAAACGCCATTGGTGGATCTACACATGACATCCAATGTAATGATACCAAGTACAGGAGTGTATCTAGTCGATACTACTATGATTACCGTAATTTCCGGACTATAAGCCGCACCTGACTATAAGCCGCACCAGCTAAATTTAGGGTAAAATACAGATTGCTCCATATATAAGCCGCACCTGACTATAAGCCGCAGGGTTTTGATGTGTAATTAGCGTAGTATATAGTGTAATTAGCGTAGTATATAGTGTAATTAGCGTAGTATATAGGGGTTCCTGCTACCACGGAGGGGATTGTCGGGACAGAGATGACTGTTTGGGAACGCAAAGCGTCCCATTTATTAACAATAAATCTTTCAATCATTCAATCAAACTTTCACATCTTTGACATGGCGAACAGCATTCGTGCAGAGTACAAATAATACAACGCTGCAAAGTAATACAAAGTGCTCGCCTGTACGTTATCAAAATAAGCAGCCTACCGGTATATGAAAAGTCAGTCTTTAATCATTGTGTCATCGTCTTCCTCCTGCGTACTAAAACCACCCAAATCCTCTTCGTCGGTGTCGGAGAAGAACAGGCTGTATATAAGCCGCACCCTTGTATAAGCCGCAGGGACCAGAACAAGGGGAAAAAGTAGCGGCTTATAGTCCGGAAATTACGGTACATCAATATTTTTTAGCATCAAAAAATCTTCTTTTGTTTTTTTTAAATGTACTATATGTTTATAAACTCAGGAAATATGTCCCTGGACACATGAGGACTTTGAATATGAACAATGTATGATCCTGTAACAACTTGGTATAGGATTGATACCCAAATTTGTGGTATCTTTAAAAACTAATGTAAAGTATCAAACAACAGAAGAATAAGTGATTATTACATTTTAACAGAAGTGTAGATAGAACCTGTTAAAAGAGAAAGTAAGCAGATATTAACAGTAAATGAACAAGTAGATCAATAATTCATTTTATACCACTTGTCCTTAATTATTTTGAAAAAATAATAGAATGGAAAATGACACAATATGTTACTGCATATGTCAGCAGACTAAATTAGGAGCCTTTGTTTGTTTACTTACTACTAAAAGACAAGTTGTCTTGTATGTTCACTATTTTAATTAAGGACACACTTGCAATAAGAAATGTACCCCAAGATTGTTTGTTAAAATAAAGCCAATAATGCAATTTTTTGTGGTCCCCTTTATTTAGAAAAGTATTGAAAAGTATCAAAATACATTTTGGTACCATTACCGGTACCAAAACATTGGTATCGGGACAACACTAGCCTGCACCATACTGAAGCAAAATGAGTTTAACGCCAGCTAAAAAGTTTTAAATAATATTTAAACAGCAGACATTAACCATTAACATATGGAAAAGCTGTTGATGTTCACTCTCCAAGGTAAATACTGTACATTATTATTACATTACTTCATAAAACTACTGTAGTTGCTAGTAGTACATTCTATTGTATTGATTTTCACACAACATTTATAATCTAAAAGCTGATTTTACATTTTAAAAGGCATGTGACATGGTAAAATGGGGCCGTTTAGTGGCAGCCAAGCACCAATTTAATAGAATTCAATTCATTTAAATTATTTGAGGTACAATGGTTTGAGTTAAGAGCTCCGTCACGGAACAAATTAAGCTCCTAAATTGAAGTACTAGTGTATTGTGAAAATACAGTTGTGACGTTGGATTTACAGCTGAGACCCACAAGCTGTACACACAAATTTAATTAACAAGAGGGGCGCGGAAAGCAAATCCTCCTATTTTAATTAACTTCATTAACAAAAATAAATAATCACATTTGGTCTGTATTTGCTTGCTAAGCAATAAAAGCGGGTATTAAAAACTCATCATGGTTGCCTCATAACTAATATGAAGTCACGTCACAGATGGTGTTTGGTTCAGTTAGCACCTTGAACATTATTCGCCTTTACAATTATAAGTAGACACACTCTTTGCGTGACTGAATAACTTCTTCATTTATAAGTCAAATACAGTTTTTGTTAGCCGGTGAATAGTACTGCACTCTACTGTTTTTTATAGGGTGCTAAATGTAAAAATTCTGTCATACTTTTCTAGCTGATGTATTTTGAATATTTAGCTCACTTTTTTACATTTACATAACTTTTCTCACATTTACTTTAGCTCATTTTCTTCACATTTGAGGTAGAAATTAAATGTTAAATATAAACATTACATTCAAATATATTAAAGATCAATGTAAATGTTAAATGTAAATATTAAAAATAAATGTTAAATACAATTTTTGAATATAAAAAATATAAATCTTAAATATTTACATGTGTAGTCAGGGTGTACACCGTCTCTCGCCCAAAGTAAGCTGGGATAGGCTTCAGCTTACCAGCAACTCTTATGATAATAAGCGGTATGGAAAAAAGATGGCTGGATGGTTGGATATTTACATTTAACATTTAGATTTATAGCCAACATTTAAATTTAACATTAAATATTTAGATTCAGATTTGATATTTTCAATTTGATTTAACATTCAGATTTAAGATTTATACTTATATTTAACATTTATGTTTATATTTAACATTTACATTTAAAATGTATACTTAAATTTAAATTAAAAATTAAATATTTATATTTTACATGTATATGTATATTTAAAATGTATACATAACATTTATATTTACACTACTGTTCAAAAGTTTGGGGTCACATTGAAATGTCCTTATTTTTGAAGGAAAAGCACTTTAAACTAGTCTTAACTTTAAAGAAATACACTCTATACATTGCTAATGTGGTAAATGACTATTCTAGCTGCAAATGTCTGGTTTTTGGTGCAATATCTACATAGGTGTATAGAGGCCCATTTCCAGCAACTATCACTCCAGTGTTCTAATGGTACAATGTGTTTGCTCATTGGCTCAGAAGGCTAATTGATGATTAGGAAACCCTTGTGCAATCATGTTCACACATCTGAAAACAGTTTAGCTTGTTACAGAAGCTACAAAACTGACCTTCCTTTGAGCAGATTGAGTTTCTGGAGCATCACATTTGTGGGGTCAATTAAACGCTCAAAATGGCCAGAAAAAGAGAACTTTCATCTGAAACTCGACAGTCTATTCTTGTTCTTAAAATAGAAGGCTATTCCACAAAATTGTTTGGGTGACCCCAAACTTTTGAACGGTAGTGTATATTTCACATTTATATTTATATTTGACATTTATATTTAATATTTAGACTTAGACATGGGGCAGCATGGTGTAACAGGGGTTAGTATGTGTGCCTCACAATACAAAGGTCCTGGGCTTGGGATCTTTCTGTGTGGAGTTTGCATGTTCTCCCCGTGACTAGGGGTACTCTGGCTTCCTCCCACCTCCAAAGACATGCACCTGGGGATAGGTTGATTGGCAACACTAAATTGGTCCGAGTGTGTGAATGTGAGTGTGGATGTTGTCCGTCTATCTGTGTTGGCCCTGTGATGAAGTGGCGACTTGTCCAGGCATTCCGCCCGAATGCAGCTGAGATAGGCTCCGGCACCCCCCGCGACCCCATTAGGGACAAGCGGTTGAAAATGGATGGATGGATAGACTTAGACATGCACCCGGCGATAGGGTGAGCCCTGCCTTCCGCCTGACTGCAGCTGTGATAGGCTCTAGCCCCCAAACCTGTCACAGACCCCCACAACCCCAAAATGGACAAGCGGTAGAAAATGGATAGATGATGACTTAGATTTAACATCTAGATACACCATTGTATATCTATGTTTATATTTAACATTTATATTCATATTTAACGTCTAACATATATAGTTAACATTTAGATTTATATTTAAGATTTGGATTCAACATTTAGATTTATATTTAAAGGCCTACTGAAAGCCACTACTACCAACCACTCAGTCTGATAGTTTATATATCAATGATGAAATCTTAACATTGCAACACATGCCAATACGGCCGGGTTAACTTATAAAGTGCAATTTTAAAATTCCCGCCACACTTCCGGTTGAAAAACTCCTTTGGATATGATTTATGCGCGTGACGTCACAAAAGCAACGGAAGTGGTTGGACCCCATCGGACCCGATAGAAAAGCCTCTTGTTTTCTTCGACAAAATTCCACAGTATTCTGGACATCTGTGTTGGTGAATCTTTTGCAATTTGTTTAATGAACAATGGAGACTGCAAAGAAGAACGTTGTAGGTGGGATCGATCGGTGTCTTAGCGGCTAAGTACAATACTGTTAATATCTGTGATATTTGCATTAGTGTACTGTGTCTTTAAGGGTTTGGGGAACGCGCATGCGCGAGTGAGTTGGCGGAGAACTTGAGTGTGTGAGCGTGAGTTTTGGCTAACAGCAGCTCGTGTATGTGTGTGTGTTACTTTTTGAACTACAACCAGTTACCGCTTGTTAATAAAGCGATTGAGCAATTTGTTTAATGGACAATGGAGACTGCAAATAAGAAAGTTGTAGGTGCGATCGGTGGAGCAGCGGACTACAGCAACACCAACACCAGGAGGTTGTGTTGTGTTTTGAGCAGGATAACAGACGGACTACGGTGAGTACAGCTTTGGCTTACAAACATTTGATCGCTTGCCCGTACGTGCGTGTCGATATGTGCATGTGACGTACGTAACTTTGGGGAAATATATGTTTCTTGCCGACTCTGATGGCGGCCGGGGTGTCGTCAAAAGCGTACAACGCCCGCCGCCGCATCTAAGTTAGCTTCTGTTTTTTTAGCTTCGCCAAGCGGAATATTATTAATCGTATATTTACATGTTCATGGTTTAATAGTATTATTGATCTTCTTTTTATCCATCCAGTCAGGGTTTTTTTTTAAATGTAGTTTCTATCTGCATTTGAGACTGACGCTATTGCGTTGGCTACGCAGCTAGGTTAGCTTCTGTTTTTTTAGCTTCACCAAGCGGAATATTATTAATCGTGTATTTGCATGTTCATGGTTTAATAGTATTATTGATCTTCTGTCTATCCATCCAGTCAAGGTTTTTTTTTATTTAGTTTCTATCTGCATTTGAGACTGATGCTATCAAGTTGGCTACGCAGCTAGGTTAGCTTCTGTTTTTTTAGCTTCGCCAAGCGGAATATTATTAATCGTGTGTTTACATGTTCATGGTTTAATAGTATTATTGATCTTCTGTCTATCCATCCAGTCAGGTTTTTTTTTTATTTAGTTTCTATCTGCATTTGAGACTGCTATGCTAGCACGTTGGCTACATAGCTAGGTTAGCTTCTATTTTTTTAGCTTCGCAAAGCTGAATTATTAATCGTGTATTTACATGTTCAGTCACTGTGAATGTCCATTTCGCGTTCTCGACTCTCATTTTCAAGAGGATATAGTATCTGAGATGGTTTAAAATACAAATCTGTGATACACAATAGAAAAAGGAGAGAGTGTGGAATCCAATGAGCCAGCTTGTACCTAAGTTACGGTCAGAGCGAAAAAAGATACGTCCATCACTGCCTCTCAAGTCCTTCACTGTAACGTTCCTCATCTACGAATCTTTCATCCTCGCTCAAATTAATGGGGTAATCGTCACTTTCTCGGTCCGATTCTCTCTCGCTCCATTGTAAACAACGGGGAATTGTGAGCAGCACTACCGCTTGTGATGTCACGCTACTTCCGGTACAGGCAAGGCTTTTTTTATCAGCGAGCAAAAGTTGCGAACTTTATCGTCGATTTTCTCTACTAAATCCTTTCAGCAAAAATATGGCAATATCGCGAAATGATCAAGTATGACACATAGAATGGATCTGCTATTCCCGTTTAAATTAAAAAAAATCATTTCAGTAGGCCTTTAACATTTAAAGTTAACATTTTGATTTCGATTTTAACATTTAAATTAAACATTTTGATTTAGAATTACAATGTAGATTTAACATTTAGAGTTAGATTCAACATTTGGATTTTGATTGAACACTTAGATTTAACCTTCAGATTAAGATTTAACATTTAGATGTAGATGTAACATTTAGATATAGATTTAACATTTAGATTCACCATTTAATTTTTGCTTCAAATGTGACTAAAAAAAGCTAAATGTGGGGGTTGGGGGGAGTGAGCTAAATATTCAAATGATATATCAAAGTGTGATTGAATTTTTACATTCGGCATCTCATATTATATTTAACATTTATATTTACATTTAACATCGAACATGTATAGTTATATTTAGATTTAAGATTTGGATTCAACATTTAGATTTAAAATGTTTGATTAAGATTTAAAATGTAGATTTAACCTTCAGAGTTTTAGATTCAACATTTGGATTTTGATTGAACATTTAGATTTAACCTTTAGATTAAGATTTAACATTTTGATTTAGACAGGGCAGCACAGTGGTACAGGGGTTAGTACATGTGCCTCACAATACGAAGGTCCTGAGTAGTCCTGAGTTCAATCCCGGACTCTGGATCTTTCTGTGTGGAGTTTGCATGTTCTCCCCGTGACTGCGTGGGTTCCCTCCGGGTACTCCGGCTTCCTCCCACCTCCAAAGGCATGCACCTGGGGATAGGTTGATTGGCAACACTAAATTGGCCCTAGTGTGTGAATGTTGTCTGTCTATCTGTGTTGGCCCTGTGATGAGGTGGCGACTTGTCCAGGGTGTACCCCGCCTTCCGCCCGAATGCAGCTGAGATAGGCTCCAGCACCCCCCGCGACCCCGAAAGGGACAAGCGGTAGAAAGATTTTGATTTAGATGTAACATTTAAATATAGATTTAACATTTAGATTCACCATTTAGTTTTTGGTTCAAATGTGACTAAAAAAAGCTAAATGTGGGGGTTGGGGGAGTAAGGTAAATATTCAAATGATACATCAAACTGTGATTGAATTTTTACATTCGGCATCTCATATTATTGAAGTAGTTTGATTATCAATTGGGGAGCAGCTTCTCTCGTCTTTATACCATGATCAAGCTCATCATCATTTACTGGCACAGTCACAAAGATTTTGGACCATTTCCAAACGACAAAGAGGACAATAAAATCTTGCTTATGTGTTTCCCTAAGAAAAGCATGCTAACCCAAAGGCAGGATCACAGGACACAAACAGCAGCAGAGAGTGTTTGACGCCTGGTAGACACTGATGGTGATGAATGTATCAGCCACGGGGTCCTGACATAGTAGGTGTCTGTGTCTTAATCATTCTCTCAGTGTGTTTCATTAGCTCCCGATAGCCTGCGATGAATGGCCTCGCCCTGCGTATCCCGACTCCCCTGCAGACTACCTGATCGATCTTCTCCATGATAGTTACCACCCACTTCTCAGCCAACCCCACCCCCCACCCCCCTCGGGCCCCCGGTTCCTCCCGCTGGCAGGTGTGTCTGTCAGGTTGTTAAAGATGCGACACTCTCAAACACAGCCTGCCACTGAATTCGTTAACCTACATTTGAAGGATAATTCAGTCACCAGTCGCCGGCCATATGTGCTTTGATTGCTGGACTCTTTCCACTGCTGGGATTTAGTGGAAAGCAATGGGCGCTTTAATAGCACGTGCAGATGGCCTCTGGCACTTCGTCATTCTTACTACCGTCTTATCCTTATCTCATCTGGGAATGTTGAACTTATGTTGCACTCTTAAGATGCCACACTTTATGGTAATTTACTATAAATCCCTGCAAATATGGTGGCAGTTATTCTAATGAAGTCGTGTTTCCAATTATATAGCATGGCTCAGATTCCCAACACGGTTCCTGCCCATTATGCTGTTATGCAATAGGAGTAAAAACGCGATTTCTTATCTGCTTTACTTGCATAATGGGGAAAGATGTTTACAGTGGAGGAAACACACTTTTTTAAAAAAATGTTTAATATACCTGTGCCAGACACCTTCTTTCATAATATGACCTTCCGCGCTTTGCTTCATTGTGAATATAGCACCTGAGGACTGTGGAGGCTGTGTCAGCTAAAATACAAATGGGCAAAGCAATAGTCAGCAGCAGGATACTGAGGTGAAATTAATGATAAAAAATGTGTATGAGGAGCTAAATTATATTGAAATTTGCAGACAACGCTGCAGAGTGAGGCGGAGAATACTTTATTTAGTTTGGGCTTGGCGTAATTATGCACATGGACGCTCAAGAAAGTCAAAAACTGAAGTAGCTCTCTTTGTAAGGCCCCTTCTACACTAAGGTTATCCACCTAACCTTATCCTTGTCCACACACTCACACAATGGTCGTTTAAGAACCCCCACCGCCTCCCCCTCCGTCCACCGGCACACCGTGACCTAGTATGCATGCGCGGAAAATGCGCACGTCATAGTCACCTCCAGTGTTGCTTTGTGTGCAAGTTCTTAAATTAAATTGAACTTATCTGAACAATATCCAGTGTTGTGGTATTTCAATTAACTGGAGTCCAGTGTGCTGTGGGGCCCTATTGTAGTGAATCACACCTGAGTCATCATAAATTAATCAAATCTTTATTGGACACGTGAAAGTAAACAATGTGATAAAGAACATTTGACAACAATCAATCTCGGGATCTAGATATCTGGTCAGGGCACTCCTCACTCTTTTTACCAGTCCGGCCCACCTGGGAATAGATTTTCCTTCATGAGGCCCTTGAGCTAAAATGACTTTGACACCCCTGGGGCCCAAAAACATGGTCAAGACCTGCACCAGATGACAACATGTTTTGGCCACACTTTGACGTTGGGCAGCCATCATCCACTTCACATACTGTATAACTAGAGGTCCCACCATTTATTTTGTTTCAGCCTGTGTTCGGTTCTCTGAGCCCACAGAATTGAACGCCTCACCTGTGCTATTCTACTCACTCCTCACTCCTATTGCTTGGCAGTGGATTCTGGTTAGGCATAGGGTGCAGATGTCAGGCACATGGCTAATTTCAATATGCTTATTTATATGGGGGCATGGTCTGGGCGTGGTCTGGGTGTGCCCAGCCATGTAAACATGTCAATTACACGTTGATTGGGATCTTTAAAAGAAATTTGCCTGCATTAGTGGGGCGGCGTGGCTCGGTTGGTAGAGCAGCCGTGCCAGTAACTTGAGGGTTCCAGGTTCGATCCCCTAATCACAGCCATTGTGTCCTTGGGCAAGACACTTCCCTCACCTGCTCCCAGTGCCACCCACACTGGTTTAAATAGAACTTAGATAATGGGTTTCACTATGTAAAGCGCTTTGAGTCACTAGTGCAATTTTTCAGGATTTATGCAGATCCCAAATACATATCAGCAGGTACCAGAAGGTAAGAAAAGTTGCTTTTGCATAATATTGCGAAACAAAATGCCAGATAATATGTCTTACCTTATACACACACCATATGTTTGTATGTTTAATGTGCCGACAATCCATGAAGGGGTGCGGCTTCATAGCTTACCAAAGTCGTACTAAAACATTTTGATAGATTTTTGAGCGCCGTGTGTAATGTTTTATAATTTTCATGGAACATATAAAAAGTTGGTGTTGTTTACTTGAGTCATATTGCCATCATAGTGCAGTCTACACGTATCTCTTATGTTTGACTGCCATCTACTAGTCACACTTAACATTACACCATGTACCAAATTAAATTGCTTCGGGGTCGGTAAGCAAAACCAGTAATTAATCCGAACATTAGGCGCAGCGGATTATAAAGCGCACTGTCAAGTTTTGAGGAGAAAAAAGGATTTTAAGTGTGCCTTATAGTCCGGAAAATACGGTAAATCCCATGCAACACGCCCAATAATAGTACCATTTTACAGTTTGCACACACTATATAGCAAGCTAATAGTGTGGATTCCTACTTTGTACCATAACTCTACTCATTAGAAACCCACAGATGTCATCACAGTGTCACAGTCTTCTTCTTGCAAATTGAAATGTATCTAATAATAAATTAAAACAGTTTTAAAAAACGCAAACTATTTTAAACACTTCGGCTGAGTAAACCAGTGTTCAGCCTTCTTCATGCCCCACAAAAGTTCCTGCAACTCCATTGTCCAGCATCTTGTCTTGGAAATACACAAGAGCCAAGAATTAAACAAGGTGTCCCTGCATAGTGTAATGACGACTGAAATTTTGAATACAACATTTTGGAAACGCCACAACTCAAAGGTTCCTGGGGAAATTTAGAGTCCCTAGTGGCGACAAGGAATGAAAAAGGTTCCTGATGGAACTTTATTTACTCAGGTAGGTTTTGGTGACAACGCTGGGGGGTATTTTATTTACAAGGGTAAATTGGAAAGTCCCTGTGAAAGTTGTAAATCTATTCATTGTTTTCATACAGTGACGCATTATCGATAGTTGCACATGTGTGCAGGGACGAAATATGGATTTTAGAAGTGTGGACGACACAACTGGTTTGTGCACGAGTGTGGTTTGAAGGGATTAGATGCGTGTTTTGGATTACTATGAAATTGTTAAATCTTTTAGTTTCCGTGCGAAATAATGAAATTAAAATATATATATGAGTAACTTTGCTTTCATTTTTGAAGATTGCATTTTGATTTATTTTGATGTGTACCTCGTACGTTTTGGCTGGGAATTGAACCATATCCGCTGGAACAAAAGACTGAAGTGCCATTGCTTAGTTTTAGTGAACAGCATCACTACTTTTGAGTGGAGCACGAGACTCTGGACTTTCAATTTTTTAATTTGTTTTTCTTGTTCATTATTCATATTGCCGTGTGGAGGCCAAATCGCTTTTATCTCGCATCTGACTGCTGATTGGTCAGCTGCTGTGTGCTATGAAACCGGGTGTCATGTTGGCAATAAAAGGCAGCTCCTGAAAGCTAATCAATGGGGTTGTGAACGGTCTAAAGCAGAGGTCCCCAAACCACGGCCCGGGGCGTAAAAAAAAAAAAAAGTTGTGTTTTTTTAATCTGTTACCGCTGGTTACTGGGTATCCTAGGCAGATACGGCCCGCCAGCGTCCAAAATCGCGGGTAGTCCCGAGTAAAAAAAGAATTAAAAAAATACTTATATATATATATATATATATATATTTTTTTATTAATATAATTTTTTATCTGTCCTTTTTCGCCCATCCATCAATCCTTTTTTTACCGCTTGTTACTGGATCTCCTAGCCGCTCAAGCAAATCATGCATCATGCAAAAAAATCAATTTTCCCATCGATAACGTGACGTCATCACGCTTGTGCCGCAAAGTGGGAATCTTTCAGTCAATTAGTGCACGAGGGAAAAAAATTGCAAAATTGTTGGACTCTGAGTGTAGAGTTTTTAAACATCAGTGGACTTATGACTTTTTTTGTTCAGAGTAAGGAAAAGGCAGTTTAGATTATATATATATATATATATATATATATATATACGCATATATACAGTATATATATGTGTGTGTGTATATATATATATATATATATATATATATATATATATATATATATATATATATATATATATATATATATATATATATATATATATATATATATATATATATACACTACCGTTCGTTTGGGGTCACATTGAAATGTCCTTATTTTCAATGAAGATAACTTTAAACTAGTCTTAACTTTAAAGAAATACACTCTATACATTGCTAATGTGGTAAATGACTATTCTAGCTGCAAATGTCTGGTTTTTGGTGCAATATCTACATAGGTGAATAGAGGCCCACTTCCAGCAACTATCACTCCAGTGTTCTAATGGTACAATGTGTTTGCTCATTGGCTCAGAAGGCTAATTGATGATTAGAAAACCCTTGTGCAATCATGTTCACACATCTGAAAACAGTTTAGCTCGTTACAGAAGCTACAAAACTGACCTTCCTTTGAGCAGATTGAGTTTCTGGAGCATCACATTTGTGGGGTCAATGAAACGCTCAAAATGGCCAGAAAAAGAGAACTTTCATCTGAAACTCGACAGTCTATTCTTGTTCTTAGAAATTAAGGCTATTGCACAAAATTGTTTGGGTGACCCCAAACTTTTGAACGGTAGTGTATATATATATATATATATATATATATATATATATATATATATATATATATATATATATATATATATATATATATATATATATATATATACATATATACATATATATATATATATATATATATATATATATATATATATATATATATATATATATATATATATATATATATATATATATATATATATATATATATATATACAGTATATAAGCCAAAGCT
Source organism: Entelurus aequoreus (assembly GCF_033978785.1). Classification (NCBI taxonomy): domain Eukaryota; kingdom Metazoa; phylum Chordata; class Actinopteri; order Syngnathiformes; family Syngnathidae; genus Entelurus; species Entelurus aequoreus. Next base: position 25,762,114 of record NC_084739.1, on the reverse strand, counting down.
TGTATTGGCCTATCCTATACATTCACTGAACATTAAATTACCTGGAACATCAACGTTAAAAGAGAAAGTATTAACCCCTTATTTTGCACGTCTGATGATTTTCCTCCAGCAGAGGGCAGTGCACACCAAACATTTTTGACACATGACATTAACAATAGGGGCCTACTTCAATATAAGTCTCTTGCCGATGCATACATGCAAGCCATTGTTGACCTTGCTTTCCCACCTGTACCTCAGGGAGGGAACCTTTGGCCAAACACTTTGGACAAAGTTAACCCTGATATACACGGTGCCAAAACCAACATATGGCATGGACATTTTATTCATCCCATGCAAAATAGGGCTAATGACAGAGCAACAAGGAAACGACTACTTAAATTACAGATCGCCGAAGATAAAAAGTCAAAAGAACCAAAAGGTCAAAAATCAGCTATGGTATATTCAACAGTGGGTGACCTTGCTTTTGAGTTCCAACAGGTGGAGGAAAAAATCCTCAACAGACGTGCGACCAGAGGGTTGGACTCGGGTGGTGGACAACACAATGCTTAAAAGCCAGTCTGGGGTAGACACTGTTTCGGCTGTGACCAGCCTGGTCACTGGAGTCGTGACTGTCCGAACATTTCCGAACAGGAAAGGTTCCGTCGTGCCAACAAACGAACACGAAGGCGTGGCAGAGGACGCCCACATCAGGAGCCCCAGCAGGAAGTACCGACAGGACCCCTGCTGGACATGAGTGTCAACGGACAATTTTATCAGCCACCCATTCGATTCCAGAGGTACCAAAAAAAACTGTGTGCTTCCTCTTTAAAGGTCGAAGGCTTGGGTGGGGTCACAAGAAGGTTACCTGTCATACCCAGTATCCTGGGTATGACGTTAAACTACAACCGCAGGCTGTAGAGAGGTAGCACCTTACCTCAGCAAGGGTCCTCTAGCTAAGGAAATATCCCTACTGATAGTCCTGGTCCTCCTGCATGCCTGTATGGCACTTCCCGTGGTGCCTAGCCTAGCCAGCACACTGGGATAGAAGACTGGTTCTCGGCTGACTGCGCGGAAGAAACCCTCAAAGATTCAACGGGCTGAATGGCGACACCAGCAGGCTCTGTGGAGCGCTATGGGCTGGATGTGTTATGCTATAATGTGTCCAGGCCATCCACTGCACCTGGATCCATCTCCAGCCGTCTCGACTCTGTCTTGCCACTGGATACAGGTGGACTCGGGCGAGAGAGTGAGGTCGGCGCTGCGCAACCCACCCTCACTTAAATCCAATGCACCGCGCAAGTCATGACTTCACACACACACAACCCCCGCAATCTCCCCCACCCTTACCCAAGTTCTGCGGCGTCGGGCACGTAGCCAAGTGGCAGGTGTGGACTTCACTGGAAGCCATAGTCACAAACTCGCACGCAGGCGGCTCGAGCCATAGGGTCTGAGGCAGCACTGGACTTCGGCAGCCCCCCGAGCGACTAGGCATCCCTCTTTAGGAATGCACTTCCTACCTCCTGGCATGAGGAACGGGCTAGAAAAGGTGCCCCAAAAATTGCCTGCCTCACCTCTTTCTGGCCAGCTAGCCGCAGCTGGCAGGAGCCCCATTACCAGCGGTAAGAAACAAGGAAAAAAGAAAAAGGTGACACCGATCACCCTTGGCGCATGGAATGCGCGCACACTTCTTGATAGGGCTGGTGACCTATCAAGACCTGAGAGGAGAACTGCCCTGATCGCCAGAGAGCTGGACCGGTACGGCATCCAGATCGCTGCTCTCAGCGAGACACGTCTAGCTGGAGAGGGACAGTTGACAGAGACTGGTGCTGGCTATACGTTCTTCTGGATAGGCCGCACTGAAGCAGAGCGGCGTGAGGCAGGAGTTTGCTTTGCCATTAAATCCAACTTGGTCAGTAAGCTGGCTGCACTTCCCAAAGGTGTCAGTGACCGCCTGATTACGCTGCGCCTGCCTCTTCCAGGAAAACACTCTGCCACACTCATTAGTGCCTATGCCCCCATGATGACGAACATAGACGATGTGAAGGAGAGGTTCTATGAAGACCTGAACGCTACCATCGCGGCAGTGCCCATGCAGGGCAGACAAGCTCATCATCCTCGGTGACTTCAATGCCAGGGTCGGCACTGATCACAAGTCATGGGAAGGAGTCCTCGGCAAACATGGCATGGGCAGCTGTAACAGCAATGGCATCCTTCTGCTGGAGACCTGTGCGGCACATGAGCTCTTGATCACCAACTCAGTTTTCAGCCTCCCAAAGCGCAACAGGACCTCATGGATGCATCCCCGCTCAAGACACTGGCACCTACTGGACTATGTCATCGTGAGGCAAAGGGACAGACAGGATGTCAGGGTTACAAAGGCGGTGTGCGGTGCAGAGTGCTGGACTGACCATAGGCTCCTTGTGTCTAAGCTGAACATCAAGATCCATCCTCCCAGAAGGCCTCAAGGTTCCAAATTTCCGAAGCGCTTGAACGTTTCCAGGCTCACCAATGCCTCTGTCACGCAATCCCTGACTGAAGAGCTCACCAGCAAACTGCAGGACCTGAAACCCTCAGGGAATCTCTAGGAGGACTGGGCTGCGTTCAGAGACACCATCTACACTGCTGCTCTCAATGCAGTAGGACCTACAGCCCACAGGCAACAGGACTGGTTTGATGAGAACGATGATCACATCAGAGATCTTCTCCAGGAGAAACATCGTCTGCACAAAGCCCACCTCAGTGATCCAACATCCTCTCAAAAACAGTCTGCCCTCAAGAACATCAAAGCAACCGTCCAGCGGGAGCTGCGTCGGATGCAGGACGACTGGCTCTGCCGAAAATCTGACGAGATCCAGTCCTATGCAGACCAGAATGACAACAAGAAGTTCTACAGCACCCTCAAGGCCATCTACGGACCCACAACATCAGGATCTCCTCCTCTCCTCAGTGCTGATGGCAGCACACTGGTCACAGACAGAGAGAAGATCCTTGAGCGCTGGGCTGAGCACTTCCACAGTGTTCTCAACCGCCCCTCAGCCATTAATGACGAAGCCATTGCACGCCTCCCTCAAGTCCCTGTCAACACCTCCCTTGACGAACCACCAACGGAAGCTGAGGTCATCAAAGCCATCAGAGGACTTCCAAATGGCAAATCACCTGGTGCTGATGCAATTCCAGCAGAAATCTACACAGCTGGTGGACCACCTCTGACCAAACAACTGGTAGACCTATTCTGCACCATGTGGAACAAAGGGAAGCTGCCACAAGAGTTCAAAGACGCCTCCATCGTCCATCTATAAAAATGCAAGGGCAACAGGCAGGACTGCAACAACCACCAAGGCATTGCTCTGCTGTCTGTAGCAGGAAAGATCCTGGCCAGAATTCTGCTAAACCGCCTGACGGAACATCTCGAACACGAAGACCTCCTACCGGAGAGCCAATGCGGATTCAGGCAGGGTCGTGGTACAGTGGACATGATCTTCGCCGCTCGCCAACTCCAAGAGAAGTGCAGAGAACAGAACGTCACTCTATACTCCACCTTTGTAGATCTGACGAAGGCCTTCGACACTGTCAGCCGAGAGGGCCTCTGGAAGATCATGGCCAAGTTTGGCTGCTCTAACATCTTCATAAACATGGTCCGTGAATTCCATGATGGAATGCAGGCACAAGTCCAGGACAACGGCGCATCATCTGAGCCTTTCCATGTGGAAAATGGAGTCAAACAAGGCTGTGTTCTGGCACCCACTCTGTTCAGTATGATGTTCTCAGCCATGCTGACAGATGCTTTCCGGTCTGGGGACATGGGTATAGACCTGCGCTACCGCACTGATGGCAGGCTGTTTAATCTGCAAAGACTCCAGGCAAAGACAAAAGTACAGACCACCAAGGTTCACGACTTTCTTTTTGCGGACGACTGTGCCCTGAATGCTTCCAACGAGCTGGAAATGCAACGGAGCATGAACAACTTTGCCACAGCATGCTCAGACTTTGGACTCACCATCAGTACAAAGAAAACAGAGGTTATGCATCAACCTGCTCCTGGAGACCCGTACACTGAGCCCCTCGTCAGCGTAAATGGTGAGGACCTCAAAGCTGCTGAAAAGTTTGTCTACCTGGGTAGCACCTTGTCACGCGTGGGCAACATCGACGAGGAGGTCATGCATAGGATAGCGCATGGAAGTGCTGCATTTGGCCGACTCCGCAGTTCTGTCTGGGAGTGCAGAGGGCTTAGCCTACGGACCAAACTTAAGGTCTACCGTGCTGTTGTCCTACCCGCCCTGCTGTATGCCTGTGAGACCTGGACTGTATACAGCCGGCATGCTAAACAGCTCAACGCCTTCCACATGAGATCTCTCAGGAGGCTGCTCAACATCAGGTGGCAGGACAAGATCCCAGACACTGAGGTCCTCCACAAGGCTGAGATGGATAGCATCTATGCCATCCTCAAGCGTTCCCAGCTGAGATGGGCTGGCCATGTCTGCCGCATGTCAGATGAACGCCTCCCAAAAATGCTCCTGTACGGTGAACTGCACCATGGAAAGCGCTCACGCGGCGGACAGCGGAGACGCTTTAAGGACACCCTAAAGGCCAGTCTCAAGGGCTGTGGTCTGGACCCAGAGACATGGGAAGGCGATGCCCAACACCGTTCAAACTGGCGCTCTGCAGTCTGGCATGGTGTAGCAGACTTCGAGGAAAAACGCATCCATGAAGCCCAACAGAAGCGACAGCTCCGCAAGACCAGAGACAGTTCCTCTCTCTCTGCCAGCCACCCCCAGCCATAACCTGCCCTCACTGCAGCCGGTCATTCCGCACAAGGATTGGCCTCATCAGCCATCTTCGCACACAAATCAACGTGAAGTCACCTGGTCATCTTCCAAAACGAAGGACGAACATGTCACCTGTCACCAAACCACTTCCGGTTCAGATTGCTGGACCTCCTTTACAGACTTTAACCTGACATTCAAATCGCACAGAAGGAACCTTCCTGGTGTTACCTGACGGCTCAATCACCAAGCTGCGACACCACTACCAAGGCTCCTCCATGAGCTCATACCACAGCCTGAAACAGCAGGAATGGCTGACATCCAACTGCTCTAACAGTGAAAACACTGGCTGGCTGAGATGCTTCCGTGTGTTCTGCCACCCGACTCGCCATATGTTATGATTATTTATATATGTTGGAACTCAAGGTGTGGCTGCTCATGTTGACCTATCTTTGCAACAGCTAGCATGGTATAAAATGGACACAATTGATGTCCCACATTGTTCCCTTGCTCTCTGTCTCGCCTATAAAACCAAATAACTTAGGTCCAATGATAAGACACGGCGTAGCTGCCAAACATTACACCGACACCCAAATACCACATTTTCAAAAGATTAGGTTTAGCCCATAGTGATGTTAAACACATTACTATGGGCTGCACTTTAGACACCTGTAGGCTACGAGGAGCTAGCAGCTACACAACAGCTGAGCTAAAACGACACATTACACATTTAAGCATATCAAAAAATTATAGTTGCTCATTACATACACATAGTCGTCAAGACAGAAGTCTGATAGAAAGTATTCAGTAACAAACGTGTCCGCATCATTCAACTTTCTACAACATGAGCTTGACTTAATGAATTATTGGGGCAACCAGGTGTGGTAAAATTTCAAAATACTATTGCTAAAGCATCCGCCATAAGGGTAGTATTTTTCTAGTATTGGTGACAATATAAATATAAGCATATTGTGTTACTTTCACCATATTGAATAAGTTACATAAAAGTTAGGGTTTAGTTGAGTTTGAGTTATTTGTGATATTGCTAAGGGGTCCCCTACCCTAACAACACCCCCCAGTGGACCATAGAGGCTAAAGAGACAATCATTGACCTCAAACATGACCTGTCCTCCGCTACTTGACTATTAGCTGACCTTTTTCTTAGATGTTTCTGAAAGTGATAGTATTAATAACACATTCCTTTTTCAGAAACAGAAGGGGGTGAGTGAGGGTGGATACAGACTCCTTGGAACAAAATCGACAATCATCAGACTCTGACACATTCCATAGTTTTAACATTTTTCCCGTGGGTAAAAAGTTATTACTAATTTTAATTTGAAAATAACGATTTTACACATTGATAGTAGTTTAGTAGATCAAATTTAGAATGTGGAGGAGGTGAGGGTGAACCATGTATAGTCTTTGATTTCACTGATATGATCAATACGGTACAAGGGAAAAGGTACGTACTGACTTGTGTTGACAATCACAGTGGTTGGCCGGAAGCAACAACAACCTCAAAAGAGGATGCAATATCAGTAATTAAATTACCTAGTACCCCGACATGGTTTCCCCAAAAAGATTAGGTCAGACAACGGCAACCAATTAAAAAAATACTCACTTAGCCTTGGTCGAAAAGGCTTTCGTACTAGAACACAGGTTTGGGGTACCATCCTGGGTCCCAAGGTAAGGTTGAAAAGATGGACCAGAACATCAAAAACTAATTGGCTAAAATCTGTGCACAGACCAAATTTAATTGAATTGACATGTTGCAATTAGCGTTAATGATCATTCGAAGGTCCGTGAATAAAACTGTTTTACCGCCCTTTGAGTTTTTCACCCTATGAGCTGCATACAGGTCAGCCATTCCAAGGACCAGCAGCCCCCATGGAAGGAGGACTCAGCGTAAAACCACAATGGTATTTTACACAAAAAATTGCAGAATTTGTGTGCCAGTTCTTCTGTACAGATTCCCTTCCGGCCGCTGAGGGGGTCAAGATCAAGGTCATCAAACGCAAGTGGACGGAGCCCAGGTGGACTGGTCCCTTCAAGGTCGTGGAACGGACATCCCACGCCCTTCGATTGGCTGGTAAAGGGGTACCCTGGTACCACCTCTCCCTCTGCACTACTGCTGAAGAACCTGACAGATCACCAGCGGATGTCATTGCTGACATCGCCACAACATCTGCCCCTCTTGACCCCCTCGCCACATCATCTGCCCCACAGCCCAGGAGACGAGAGAGATTTTCTACCTACATTACTCTTTTCAACTTCTATATTGTATATCCTTGTGTGAGACCAATCCAGTATGCTAAATGTTTCTTAGTTTTTCTTGCTTGTTTTCAGCATAACTATATGTGTCGTTACATTAAGTGAAAAGTTTGATGTTTATCCCCGTTTTGTTACCTAAATTACTCTGATATTGATAGACGAAAGGCAGGATGTTACACCCGACTAGTATTCCCTGACGGACTGGTGCTTGGGTGTGTTCTACTGTCTTTGTGTCTCAGTTCATCCTTCCTGACGACAGTGACTGACAAGTGTCGAAGAACATACAGCAGACTTTAAATAGACTGGGTCAAAGGGGATAGCAAGACTTATTTTTTGACCTGTGCAGTGTGATTAAGTACGGGGGACACAATAGCTATTACAGTGGTAATAACCTCTATATTTGTTACGACCCAACCCTGAACCATTGGTGTCGGATGCAGACAACATACTATGGTAAGTGGTGCCCATCGTCCCTTTTATGTTGTTTTGGGGGTTGACCTGACTGATACAGACTCTAAAGGAATTATTAAAATTAATGTCCTTGAGAGGGCGTTAACTACCTCTACACCCTCTGTAGCACCTAAAGTACCACCCCACCTCGGTGGGGTTTCAAAGGCTCTCACATCTGTGCGTGCTAATGACATCACCACCGAAGGCCTGGTAACTTTGACCTTAGGAGCGGGTACAGGTAAACCTGTGGCTCAGGTGGATGCCAAAACCTGGGTGACTGTGTTGCTTGTTCCGCTGGACGTCCCCTTTCCCCACACTTAGCCCGCCCCCTTTAAGTTGACGACATAAATGGCTTGGTTCAGAAGGCCTTAGAAGGCCTCCAAGCCCTGTCTAAGGAACTTACTGAAGTTTCCGGTGTCTCTGACCCCCTTAAAGATTGGCTCTAAACCACCTTTGGCAGGTGGACTGACAAAATTAAGTCTGCCCTAGTCTCCTTTAAAGTTTTCTTGGCCATTATAGCCTCATGCGGTTGCTTTATCGCCCATGCACCCGCATCTTTGTTAGAGCTGTCAAAGGTAAACCCCACCCTGTTTCTAGGTTTGCTATGTCTCTGAAGGGGGTCTAGCAAAGTGGTGACTTTAAGACTTTCGAGATTTGCTAGTTTCCTTCCCTGACAATGACGACATTGACATAAACTCCCTCCATTTATCTCCCATGTAGCTATGCTTTTATTTTATTGCTAGCTTGCTCAAAAAGGGGCATGCTTTAGAAGTGTTGAACTAGTGATGAAGATCTTTTTAGAAGATCTTGAAGGGGGAATTGACGGATGCAGATATCTACATATATCCACATTTATCCATAATTAAGAGTTACTTCTTTTATATGACTATAGTCATATTTTAAATAGCTAATGTTCCATCTTGTACTCTTTTCCTTTTTTTGATCGTCTCATGACAAAGTGCTTGCACTGTGGACGGCCTTGAAGTAGGAGGCAGAGAAGAGGAATCCTCCCTGCTTCCCTTCTCGGGCCGACTTGAGATAACGGACACAATGGGCATCTGTGCGGGCGTGAGGGCGGGGGGAGAGATTGAAGAACAGAATGTTTTCGTGATGTGTTTCAGACCGATCTGGACCGGGCTGGGGAACGCTTGTGTACTGGGTTGGTCTCAGGTTTGTCCTCTAAGCTTGGAGAATAAACCACAAAATACCAACTTCTGCCTGGTGATTGAATATAAACTTCAGCTTATTGCCATAAAAAGAATCTGGGAGAGGCTAGCAATTTGAATTCCCCATTGGAGGAATGCTGGTCAACGCAACAATATATATATATATATATATATATATATATATATATATATATATATATATATATATATATATATATATATATATATATATATATATATATATATATATATATATATATATATATATATATATATATATATGTATATATATATATATATATATATATATATATATATATATATATATATATATATATATATATATATATACTGTATATGTATGTATGTATGTATATATATATATATATATATATATATATATATATATATATATATATATATATATATATATATATATATATATATATATATATATATATATATATATATATATATATATATATATGTATATATGTCTTAATTAGATTATCCAAAAAATAGTGCTCGATACCGTGGTAGAGCGTAATATGTATGTGTGGGAAAAAAATCACAAGACTATTTCATCTCTACAGGCCTGTTTCATGAGGGGTTTACCTCAATCCTCAGGAGATTTTAATGGAAGCGTACACATACCATGGTTTATATAGGGCACAGAGCGGGTGGGTACAGGCAGGCGTGGGGGCGTGGTGATTGACTCATGTGTTACCTAGGAGGTGTTTCCTTCTGTGACGGCATGATGATACAATTTTGCTGCGCTTGTTGAGGGATGACAAGTCTGGACGGTATATGATAAACAGTTTCTCTTTTAAGCATAGGTTGCATCTTTTGTTACCACTGTTGTAAGGTTTGCTGGATGCAAGAATTTGCCATGTTATTGAGTATTCAACATTATTGTCTTTGAGATTCCAAATGTGTTTGCTGAGTTCTGTAGTGTTCCGGAGTCTTTTGCATCTGAAAGAAGCCTTGTGATTGTTCCATCTGGTTTTGAATTCTCCCTCAATTAATCCTACGTATGTGTCGGATGTGTTAATGTCCTTGCGTATTTCCTTTGCTTGGTAAACGACTGATGATTGTAAGCACCCCCCGTTGAGAGGGCAATCAGGTTTCTTGCGACAGTTACAGCCTTTGTCGGTTTTGGAGTCGTTCTGCCTGGTGGTGGGCGGCTCCTTTTCAATTGCTTTATTGTGGTTTGAAATGATTTGTCGCATGTTGTTCATGCAGCTGTAGCTCAATTTAATGTTGTTCTTGTTAAATACTTTCCTTAGGGTGTTGCCTTTGGGGAAGTGTTTGTCGATCAGGGTGAGGAATTTGTGGCCAATATTAGTTGAGACGTTTTTGCTGTATGGGGGGTTGTACCAGATAATGTTGTTTCGTTTTCTTCTCCTTTTTGGTTGGTTTCCTGGCGTGGGTTCGTAGGTGAGGGTGAAGTTGTATCCGCATTCATCAAGTGCTTTTTGGTACGGGGGGTTGCTTTGTCGAATTCAGCTTTGCTAGATGACAGCATCGATAGTCTTTTATTAATTCCGGTAGGTATTCTTTTCGTGGTGGTGGGTGGGTGGTTGCTGTCATGGTGCACGTATTGGAGTGTTGTGTTGGGTTTCGTGAATGGTTGGTAGCTGTTGTTCCTCAGGTTGAAAGTGACGTCGAGGAAGTTGACGGTTTGCTTGTTGGCTTCAATCGTGATCCGTAGACCGTTCTCTTTGAAGATTTGGCATATACGCTTCTTGGTATTCTCGCTGCTCCTTGGCGAGGCGCGACACACTGCCAGTCCGTCATCACGGTAAATACCAACCTTGGTATTTACCGGTAGCTGTTGTTCATGGTAAATACCAACCTTGGTATTTACCGTGATGACGGACTGGCAGTCCATACATTGCATTTTTTTTTTAACCAGGCACAAAACAACAACACAGTCATTCCCATGTGGTGTGGTCAGGGCCTTTCTCCCTCCACTGCCTGCTCTCCTTCCTCATATCACCATTTTCCTTGTGATGTTTCAAACCAGTCTACGCAGAAGTGGCTAAAAATAATTGTGTGTTTCCAGCTGTCCCACAAGGCAACTTTATAGCGAGCAAAGGAGCAGGTCAAATAACTCACGATGAGATGGGGGACGTTGCTTTCAAGGCTCGGTTGCCCCCATTAAAGAAGATTATTGCTGGATTATTGATTTACAGAACATTACTGGTGTTAAGCATGAATAAGTCATGGATCCTGACAGACTTGTTATCAGTAATTATTCCAATGGATTGTTCATAAATATACTACAAAGCTAATTAAACAGTAAGGATAGTAGAGGCAATGTAGGAATGAGAAAATATTAAATACAAATAACAACTCCAACTCAAAAGTATGCTGACATTCTGCTGACATTTGGCGTGTCGGTGGCATTTTGCAAGACATACGAGCATGTAGCCGAGCTCGCATCATGTCTAGCGTGAAGAAGACCTCGGATGCATTTAAACAAAATGCGTGTGAGTGTTGCATATTGTGTGGAAATGGGATCCATCACTTTTGATCTGTCCTCTTTCAAAGTGAGGGGAAAATACCATAGGATGCACCAACCTTTTGTCTGTCGGACTCTCCTCTCCTCTGTGGTTCCCCGTACATCCATCAGGCAGTGCTCCGGTGGAGCGCAGCAGGCCTTACAATTGTCCTCATAAATTGTGTGTGTGTCGGGGTGAAAACGGGCTAAGTGAGCAGTAAATAACAAAAAGCTTGGCTGCCATCCTCTCCTCTCCTTTCCTGATACCGTTGGGCCCACGGAAGATTACCCAGAATTCCCCGTGAGGGGTGTCGTCTTCCTGTGCGTGACGAAGGTGCCTCCTCGGCCACCGTTAAGGTGAGGTCCTTGACATTTTGAATTGATGAGTGCCTTTATTTTGCAAAAAAACAAACCTACAGTCTGTATCCACCCTTGTTTAATAACAGATCACTCTTGTAGATATCTTTAACTGCCTCCATCCTTCATTGTCACCCCTTTTTTGTCCCGATCATGCTCACTTTGCTTTGCTTTGCTATGCCCCTTTTTCGATTTTTCTATTCTCAGTCTCTCTATTGACTGTGCATTCATAACTGCCTCCAGTGCTTCCCTGCATCTCCTCGCCAATTTCATTTCCACTCCCTCATGGGATGTCCTTGCTCCTGCTCTAATGCCCCAAAAGGCTAATACACTATCAAACCAGCGAATGCCGCTCACCATAATTTGATCCCAAATAATAACATGTAATTGCGGTGCATCAATAATGCCAGATAACCTTTTTCTGGCAGCGGATACTTAAATTTTTCTCCATGCCTTGCATTTTTTCCTAGCGCGTTTTCACCTTCATTATCAATATTGCTGCATTTCCCGATCAACATTTTTTACATAATGTGCTGTAGAACATGCAATATTTCTGCAATTACCTTAAATAGTGGGCTCAACTCCAAAGAAAATCAGTGCCTGTCCCTAGGGAACACACAGTGCATCTGGAAAGCGCTTCACTTCCTCTAAATTTTGTTACTTTACAGCCTTGTTCCAAAATGGAATGAAAACATTTTTGTCCTCAAAATTCTACACACAAAACCCCATATTGAGAATGTACGGAGACATCCTGGATAAAAAGCAGTGCTTCTCCTCCAACCTGATGGTGCTTGAGAGCTGCTGTGAAGAAGAATAGGCAAAGAGGAATGGGTGAAACTGCCTAAAGCTTGTAGCATCGTGTTCAAAAAGGCTTGAGGATGTGATCATGGGGATGCAGAGGACAAATTTCACCACACCCAGTGTGTGTGTGACAGTCGTTGGGACTTTAACTTAAAGGCCTACTGAAACCCACTACTACCGACCACGCAGTCTGATAGTTTATATATCAATGATGAAATCTTAACATTGCAACACATGCCAATACGGCCGGGTTAACTTATAAAGTGCAATTTTAAATTTCCCGGCAAACTTCCGGCTGAAAACGTCTATGTATGATGACGTTTGCGTGTGACGTCAATGGTTGAACCGGAAGTATTCAGACCCCATTGGATCCAATACAAAAAGCTCTGTTTTCATCCCAAAATTCCACAGTATTCTGGACATCTGTGTTGGTGAATCTTTTGCAATTTGTTTAATGAACAATGAAGACTGCAAAGAAGAAAGCTGTAGGTGAGATCGGTGTATTAGCGGCGGACTACAGCAACACAACCAGGAGGACTTTGAGATGGATAGCAGACGCGCTAGCCGCCGACCTCACCTTGACTTCCTCCGTCTACGGGCCGCCGACCGCATCTATGATCGGGTGAAGTCCTTCGTCGCTCCATCGATCGCTGGAACGCAGGTGAGCACGGGTGTTGATGAGCAGATGAGGGCTGGCTGGCGTAGGTGGATAGCTAATGTTTTTAGCATAGCTCTGTCGAGGTCCCGTAGCTAAGTTAGCTTCAATGGTGTCGTTAGCAACAGCATTGTTAAGCTTCGCCAGGCTGGAAAGCATTAACCGTGTAGTTCAGGCCTGGGCAATTATTTTGACTCGGGGGCCACATTTAGAGAAAAAAATGTCTGGGGGCCAGTATATCTATTTTTAGGAATACTAAAACAAAACCTCACAATAATGTCTGATTGAATGCTAAAAACGTTATGACAGACCGCCTTAAAAAACGTAATGGAATTTTACATTTTTCTATGAACGATAAAACACTGAATATTGACAAAATATGAACGTCACACCCCCTTTTGATCGACATATTTTACAATCAAGTGAAACGCAACAAAAATGCAACAAACAGTGAAATATGAACGTGAAGGGTACAAAATAAACCCACCGACAATCTGATATATCTGATATATCACTAAGCTTTAGAACTTTGTTGTGAATATCTCCTTCAGTGTTTGTGGAAACGCTTCCCGCCCACACTGCTTGGTGCCTCGTCTGAGCTGCTGTGACGTAGATTACAATAGTAACTAATTAAATGACCATAGTAACTAATTAGATTACCATTGTAACTGATTAGATTGCCATAGTAACTGGTATGTCATCCCAAAGCGCAGATTCCAACCATTGAAATACTTAGTATAGTTGAAGACTTATGGTCATCACTGCACATCATAATGGCAGCTACAGTTTCCATCTTAAAGATCTAAAAAAATGATTTGGGAACGTCCGGCGGGCCAGATTGTAAAGCTCAACGGGCCGCATATGGCCCCCAGGCCTTAATTTGCCCAGGTTTGGTGTAGTTACAGGTCCATGGTTTAATAGTATTGTTGATTTTCTGTCTATCCTTCCAGTCAGGGGTTTATTTATTTTGTTTCTATCTGCATTTAAGCCCGATGCTATCACGTTAGCTCCGTAGCTAAAGAGCTTCGCCGATGTACTGTCGCGGAGATAAAAGTCACTGTGAATGTCCATTTCACGTTCTCAACTCTCATTTTCAAGAGGATATAGTATCCGAGGTGGTTTAAAATACAAATCCTTGATCCACAATATAAAAAGGAGAAAGTGTGGAATCCAATGAGCCCTTGTACCTAAGTTACGGTCAGAACGAAAAAAGATACGTCCTGCACTACACTCTAGTCCTTCACTCTCACGTCCTCATCCACAAATCTTTCATCCTCGCTCAAACTAATGGGGTAATCGTCGCTTTCTCGGTCCGAATCGCTCTCGCTGCTGGTGTAAACAATGGGGAAATGTGAGGAGCCCTTCAACCTGTGACGTCATGCTACTTCCGGTACAGGCAAGTTATTTTTTTATCAGCGACCAAAAGTTGCGAACTTTATCGTCGATGTTCTCTACTAAATCCTTTCAGCAAAAATATGGCGATATCGCGAAATGATCAAGTATGACACATAGAATGGATCTGCTATCCTCGTTTAAATTTTAAAAAATAATTTCAGTAGGCCTCTAACAACAACAACAACAACAACAACAACAACAACAACAACAACAAAACAGTATTCTGTACCTGCTATAATTGTTTTTATTCCACATAATTTAGTTGATGCTTTGGTGCAGTTCCCTGTTTAATTGCAGCATGAGTGTCTGGCATGGGAAATACTGCAAAAGTACTAAGTGCTTTGCAATTGTCTCAGTCATTCAGCTGCAGGGGCCGCTTTCCCTCCCAATGTTGTCAAGTGTAAGACAAAAGGTTGAATAGATTGAAAACGAGTTGTGCAGCCTGTTTGTGGAGATATTCTTAACAACGCTTACGTAAGGGCTGAGTTGGAAGTGTCCCATACGCCTCATGTCTTTGTTCCAATGAATGCAAGAGAACCTCGTATCAAAAACGATGAACTGTCACATTTTGGCACTCGAGTCTGATGGGATTTTCTAAGAAGAGGAAGAGGCAGCATGCAGAAACACTGAATAAGAGTTGTCTGTGTCTCTAGTGCTCCTACTTTGTCAGGTGATACGCAATGAAATCATCCAACAAAAGCTTACTTTACTACTTTGAACAGGGATAACATGACAATATATTTCTCTATAGGCACTACATATCACATATGGCTCAATGCAGTGTTTAATAGTTTGACGTGTTACCTTTTTAAGAATATCGATTTCCGCTGTGTTCTGCAAGAGGTCTCAATTTGGAGTGTATTGACTGTGGTGTTGTTGTGATATGGTGATGGGGGTGGATGACGCCTCAGGCTCCAGGCAGGCGCTCACAATACCACAGCTATTGACCTTTTTGACCTTCTCACTGTACTAATACAGCATTTATTGGTGTTTGTTCTTAGCGAAAATAGACAGCTTGCACTTAAACCGAGGACATTTTAAATGTTTCCAATCAGGACCTCTTAAATTATCTTTTTAAGGGGCCCTATGGTGATGGTAAGCTACATTTGAAACACTTCCTTGTGGTGTAGATCAAATGTATTGGATATGCTTTGGTGTAACATTACTCACATTTTTGAGTCTGTCTGCAAGATCTTCGATTGTGGAGACATTCCCAGATTGCAAATGAAACTACGCCCCAACCTCTGCAAAAATATCGTAATGTATCTTTAGAAAATGTACGCTGTTTAAAGGCCTACTGAAACCCACTACTACCAACCACTCAGTCTGATAGTTTATATATCAATGATGAAAACTTAACATTGCAACACATGCCAATACGGCCGGGTTAGATAAGTAAAGTGCAATTTTAAATTTCCCGCGAAATATTCTGCTGAAAACGTCTCGGTATGATGACGTTTGCGCGTGACGTCACGGATTGTAGCGGACATATTGGGACACCATTGTGGCCAACTATTAAGTCGTCTGTTTTCATCGCAAAATTCCACAGTATTCTGGACATCTGTGTTTTGGTGAATCTTTTGCAATTTGTTTAATGCACAATAAAGACAGCAAAGAAGAAAGCTGTAGGTGGGAAGCGGTGTATTAGCGGCCGGCTGCAGCAACACAACCAGGAGGACTTTGAATTGGATAGCAGACACGCTACCGTGAGTACGCAGCTTTGGCTTCCAAACATTTGATCGCTTGCCCGTACGTGCGTGCCGCTATGTGCATGTCACGTACGTAACTTTGGGGAAATATACAGTATGTGCTGTATGAACTTTGCGGAGGTGAACGGTACTTTGGGCTGTGAGATTGAGTGTGTTGTGCGGGTGTTTGAGTTGTATTGGTGGGTTATATGGACGGGAGGGGGAAGGTGTTTGTTATGCGGATTAATTTGTGGCATATTAAATATAAGCCTGGTTGTGTTGTGGCTAATAGAGTATATATATGTCTTGTGTTTATTTACTGTTTTAGTCATTCCCAGCTGAATATCAGGTCCCACCCGCCTCTCACAGCATCTTCCCTATCTGAATCGCTTCCACTGCACTCTAATCCTTCACTCTCACTTTCCTCATCCAAGAATCTTTCATCCTCACTCAAATTAATGGGGTAATGGTCGCTTTCTCGGTCGCTGCTGGTGGCCATGATTGTAAACAATGTGCAGATATGAGGAGCTCCACAAACTGTGACGTCACGCTACTTCCAGTACAGGCAAGGCTTTTTTTATCAGCCACCAAAAGTTGCGAACTTTATCGTCGATGCTCTCTACTAAATCCTTTCAGCAAAAATATGGCAATATCGCGAAATGATCAAATATGACACATAGATGGACCTGCTATCCCCGTTTAAATAAGAACATTTCATTTCAGTAGGCCTTTAAATATACATCTAGAAGTCGTCACCGCAATATTTTCGCACACAGTCAAAAATGTACTTTGTAAACATTATACAGATTCAGAGAGTGCATTTAAAAATATGTTTTTACCAGCATTTACGTGTGTTATTATGGACATGGCACCATAAAATGAAAATAATACATAATCCTGCCCTTTTTTTGTGTTTCCTCGTGGCCTGAAGAGCTCCTCCCTTTCTGGCTGCACTGCAAAAACTGAAATCTAAGTAAGATTAAATATCTCAAATAAGGGTGATATTTGCTTATTTTCTGTCTGATAAGATAATTCTTCTCACTAAGCAGATTTTATGTTAGTGTTTTACTTGTTTTAAGGGTTTCGGTCCTAAATTATCTCAGTAAGATATTATAGCTTGTTGCTGAGATTTTATGACCTATATTGAGTAAAACATGCTTGAAACTAGAATATCAACTGTTGCAAAGCTGTGTCATCAACACTCACAAGTATAAAACTACTTTTTTAAAGTAATAATTTCTTATTTCAAGCATGAAATAAAAAATCAGGACTTTGACACAATTGTGTCTCCTATTTAAAACAGATGACAGCCAAATGGACTTTGCAGTTTTATGTCCAATTAAACAATAGAACATACATACTTACAGTATATAGTAGTACAGTTGGCATGGTACAGTAAACTGACAGTTAATATTTAAACATTTAACATGTGACAGTTCTAACAATTTTGAACAAAAATAGTTCATGCACAGTTAGATTAATTCTTCAAAATTACAATTACAAATTTTTTGGCCGGGGGCTGGGCTGTATATATTGCACTGATTGACTGAAAGAGCACGCACTTGGCGCGATGATGTCATGTTATCGATGGGAAAATGCATTTTTAGACAATATGATTTGCCTGAGCGGCTCATAGACCCCGAGAGTAACAAGCGGTTGCCTTGTTGCCTTTCCATTAAGCACAATAAATTAGTTTTTAGTATGAGTTTGCTGGTTTCAAGAAATGTAATGCCGAGCGCATATCATTATGTCAAGATAATGGCACTAGCATTTACTTAATTTAAGAATATTTTTCAACATATTGAGCAAAAAGGTCTCATATTTGTTTTTTCTATCAAGAAAATTATTTTAAGGTATTTTTGGGTTCATTGAAGTTAGCTAATTTTACTTATTTTGGAAAGTCTTGACAAGCCAAATTTTCTTGTTCTACTGGCAGATAATTTTGCTTAGTTCAAATAAAATACCCCTAATTTTTGTGTATTTTTTTCTTGTTTTTGAACACTGACTTTTTGCAGACTTAACGTCCAAATAAGGGCTTCTCCCTCGTGGTGACAACACGAAGTAGCAAGACTGCAAAACCCAGT
This sequence comes from Entelurus aequoreus, assembly GCF_033978785.1. Lineage (NCBI taxonomy): Eukaryota > Metazoa > Chordata > Actinopteri > Syngnathiformes > Syngnathidae > Entelurus > Entelurus aequoreus. The sequence goes on along the minus strand of NC_084739.1, from coordinate 25,744,002 downwards.
GAACAGGAAGCATCCAAAACTGCGTGCAAGCTCACGTCCAAATGCATGACCTATATGATTTGATACTTTAGCATTGTTTAACAAGAATATCCAACATTGTAACAACTCATTCATCATTACACATTAAAACAAAACATGTTGCATTATTTACTGTATTTTCCGGACAATAAGCTGCCACTTTTTTCCAACGGTTTGAACCCACCGGCTTATAAAATGGTGTGGCTAATTTATGGATTTTCTTTGCTAACAGCCATAATGTTTTGTATTCAACAAATAATTGTCATAGTACACTACCAGAGACACCAAAAAGGTGTATTATTGTTTGTGTTATGGCGCCATCTTATGGACAAGTTTGCTCACTGCAGTTGCTGGGTGTTGATAATGTACTTCCTCTTCCGTGCCTTGAACCGGAAGTATTTGTCTATAGTGTCTCTGCTCGAAAGGATTCCTTATTCATCACTCCAAGCAACGTTTGTAAGTTTTACAATATAACTAAAACTATTCATACTTACTAAACTGTCCCATGTTTGATGTCTTTAGAAGTTTTGTCATGCATATTTATATGTGCTATCGTAATGTAATCAAGCTAGTGTCATTAGCATTAGCGAATATGCTAAGCCTTTTCAAGTGTCTGTGTTAGTATATTAACTTACAATGGCATTATTTTTGTATTGATCAGTTTCGTAAATCCACCAAAATGTCACTGTGGAGTTATTGAGTCTTTTTAGCTGATTAGAGAGCTACCTTCTGCAGCTCGTGGGTCCATGACGATGACTTCTGTTTTGTTTGATCAGTCGTTTTACTGCCGTCTTACAGACACCGTTTGGAAACAATTAAGGTATGTAAATAAACATTTACAAAATCTTAAGTACGTCATCTAACATTTCTGCATCCTGGGATCACGTCAACAGTTGTGATGCGCCACAGTGAAAAACATAATCCTTACTTTTGGAAACTGGGCCACATGGCAGTTTTCCAACATGATAAGAAGTCCAAACCGACCTCCAAAATTATGTATATATATATATATATATATATATATATATATATATATATATATATATATATATATATATATATATATATACATATATATTAACAGCTTTAAAGGCCTACTGAAACCCACTACTACCGACCACGCAGTCTGATAGTTTATATATCAATGATGAAATCTTAACATTGCAACACATGCCAATACGGCCGGGTTAACTTATAAAGTGCAATTTTAAATTTCCCGGGAAATATCTGGCTGAAAACGTCTCAGTATGATGACGTTTGCGGGACGCCGTGGCGTAGTGGGTAGAGCAACCGTGCCAGAAACCTGAGGGTTGCAGGTTCGCTCTCCGCCTCTTACCATCCAAAAAATCGCTGCCGTTGTGTCCTTGGGCAGGACACTTCACCCTTTGTCCCCGGTGCCGCTCACACCGGTGAAATGAATGATGAATGAATGGTAGGTGGTGGTCGGAGGGGCCGTAGCCGCAAACTGGCAGCCTCGCTTCCGTCAGTCTACCCCAGGGCAGCTGTGGCTACAAATGTAGCTTACCACCACCAGGTGTGAATGAATGATAGGTTCCCACTTCTCTGTGAGCGCTTTGAGTATCTAACAATAGAAAAGCGCGATATAAAATCTAATCCATTATTATTATTATTATTTGTTTGCGTGTGACGTCACGGATTGAACGGAAGCATTGGGACACCATTGTGTCCCAATACAAACAGCGTCTGTTTTCATCGAAAAATTCCACAGCATTCTGGACATCTGTGTTGGTGAATCTTTTGCAATTTGTTTAATGAACAATGGAGACAGCAAAGAAGAAAGCTGTAGGTGGGATCGGTGTATTAGCGGCTGGCTACAGCAACACAACCAGGAGGACTTTGAGTTGGATAGCAGACGCGCTATCCGACGCTAGCCGCCGACCGCACCGATGATCGGGTGAAGTCTTTCGTCGCGCTGTCGATCGCTGGAACGCAGGTGAGCACGGGTCGTGATGAGCAGATGAGGGCTGGCTGGCGTAGGTGGAGAGCTAATGTTTTTAGCATAGCTCTGTCGAGGTCCCGTAGTTAAGTTAGCTTCAATGGTGTCGTTAGCAACAGCATTGCTAGGCTTCGCCAGGCTGGACAGCATTAACCGTGTGGTTACAGGTCCAGGGTTTGGTTCGGTGTCTCCTGATAGTAGAAGTAATAGTAGTTTTGTTGATCTTCGGTCTATCCTTCCAGTCAGGGACATGTTCCTTCTGTTTCTATCCACAGTTAAGCACGATGCTATCACGTTATCTCCGAAACTAAAGTGCTTCACCGATGTATTGTCGTGGAGATAAAAGTCACTGTGAATGTCCATTTCGCGTTCTCGACTCTCATTTTCAAGAGGGTATAGTATCCGAGGTGGTTTAAAATACAAATCCGTGATCCACAATAGAAAAAGGAGAAAGTGTGGAATCCAATGAGCCCTTGTACCTAAGTTATGGTCAGAGCGAAAAAAGATACACCCTGGCGTCCTGCACTGCACTCTAATCCTTCACTCTCACTTTTCTCATCCACGAATCTTTCATGCTCGCTCAAACTAATGGGGTAATCGTCGCTTTCTCGGTCCGAATCGCTCTCGCTGCTGGTGTAAACAATGTGCAGATGTGAGGAGCTCTTCAATTTATATTTCCGGTACAAGCAAGGCTTTTTTTATCAGCCACCAAAAGTTGCAAACTTTATCGTCAATGCTCTCTACTAAATCCTTTCAGCAAAAATATGGCAATATCGCGAAATGATCAAGTATGACACAAAGAATGGACCTGCTATCCCCGTTTAAATAAGAACATTTCATTTCAGTAGGCCTTTAATGACAATAATTAAACAACAAAAATACCTGCAGTATGTTGGTGTCTGGCCAGATTTCGTATTTTGCAGGAAAACAGAATTTGTATTCCTGCTGTATAAGCACTTGCATTCAGACGAGGACCTACACTTCTATGTTTAGATACCAGTTTCATGCTTTAATAACACAAAATGTAGATCGTTATTATCATGGTTTGATTGTCAAAGATGTTTAGTAATGTAATCTGTGATATTTCTACCTGAACAAATGCTTCTGATATTACATGTTGTACAAGTTAATGGTATTCATATCTCTGCATGACAATGTTTTAACCTTCTCTATTTATAATGCAAACCCACCTTCCGCCCGAATGCAGCTGGGATAGGCTTCAGCAACCCCACGACGCCGATAGGGACAAGCGGTAGAAAATGGATGGAATTTTAATACTCAGCCTGCTAAACATTCTGTAATTGCAGACTATCAATCAGGACAGGTTATAAAATAATATACACTTAATTCCAATCTGCTTTAAAGCATTTCTTTAGATAGAAATATCACTGATTACATTACAAAACATCTCTGACAAACCGTAATTGTAATGTAAGACTATTTTAGACCAGACCAGATGTGAGTGCAGCGCTATTATTGTGAAGCCGAAAGTACGTGATTGGTTTGAGAAGAAGTGTTTCGACAGTTTTTGAGGCAAGAATAAACAATATTAAAGACATCCTGCCTCTGTCTTTCCTTTCTGCTGAGCTTTTATTCCATCTTACTAAAGCAGTTAGTGTAGCAATCTACATTTCATGTTTACAATGCACTCAACAGTAATCCAAACACGGACGTGAAGCCCCACCTCTCCGAAAGGGGTAAAGCACGCTATCAGGCAGTTGCTCCAGTGATGTTGTCCCATGGTGATTGAAGATGAAGTAGTCTTGTCTTGTCGAGAGAACGACTTGCCATGGCTTTGGGTCTGGGACTTCCATAATGTCCCCATTTCTTTGTGCATTTCTGATCGCTATTTTCCTGCTTGTGGCTCGACAGAAACTGAACGCCATTATGTTTTCCTCCGCTCCAGAATGGACCAAGGGTCAAAAAGGAGTTAAAAAGCAGGCGCATTAATCACGCATTCAAAACAATGTGCGTCCTATACTCAGGGTATTCAATCAATGGCAATTGGACTGTTTGGATTGTCTTAGAAGACGTTTTGCCTTTCATCCAAATAGCCTTCATCAATTCACACATATATATATATATATATATATATATATATATATATATATATATATATATATATATATATATATATATATATATATATATATATATAGCAGACAAGCATGTTCGGCAGCGCACAATCACGGAGTACTTATAAACAGACAATGTGTGTAGACAGAAAAGGGAGAACGGACGCATTTTGACTTAAAAACTAACGATAAAGGTGAAGTTATAACACTGAAACGCTCTCTGGAAGTGGTGCTTTAAGACATGGCACGCTCGCTAGCGGCTAAAGTCCAGCCGAAGTCGGCAGTGTTTTAGCTCCTTTCTAAATAACTAATCCTTGCCTCCATAGCGACAAATAAAGTAAGTTTCTTACAAGTATCATCCCTGCAGGACGGGGAATAGCTAAACATGATTCACTACACACCGTAGCTCACCGGCGTCAAAATGTAAACAAACGCCATTTGTGGATCTACACCTGACATTCACTGTAATGATACCAAGTACAAGAGCGTATCTAGTCAATACTACTATGATTACATCAATATTTTTTAGCATCACAAAATCTTTTTTTACATTTTTTTTATTTATATTATGTTTATAAACTCAGGAAATGTGTCCCTGGACACATGAGGACTTTGAATATGACCAATGTATGATCCTGTAATGACTTGGTATCGGATTGACACCCAAATTTGTGGTATCATCCAAAACTAATGTAAAGTATCCAAACAACAGAAGAATAAGGGATTTTTACATTTTAACAGAAGTGTAGATATAACATGTTAAAAATGAAAGTAAGCAGATATTAACAGTATATTAACAAGTACATTAATCATGTGTTTTCTACCACTTGTCCTTAATAATTTTGACAAAATAATAGAACAGAAAATGACACAATATGTTACTGCATACGTCAGCAGACTAATTAGGAGCCTTTGTTAGCTTACTTGCTACTAAAAGACAATTTGTCTAGTATGTTCACTATTTTATTTAACCTCTTAAGGCCCAAGCTGTTTGTTTACATGCTTTTTTTATTTATCTTTGCTATTTGGGCTTATTGGACCCTAATTACAATAAAAACTAAGAATCATATTTTGATATGATGTACTTAGTCCATAAACACAAACGTGTACTTCATGTTTAGTGACATGCTAATTCTTATTTTTACACTTTTTTTTTCCAAATTCCATTGTATGTTATACTCTTCTAACACCACCAGATGGCAGTATAAGTGTCCACATTAGTGGCCACAAGACCCCAATTCAGTAGTGACACAATTTTAGAAATAAGAGCTAAAAGGTGCTGTCCACGCATGTGGCCACTAAGCCTTTAGAGGTTTTAAGGACAAAATTGTTCTTTGATTGCAGTAAGAAATAAAGCCAATAATACAATTTTTTGTGGTCCCCTTTTTTTAGAAAAGTATCGAAAAGTACAGAAAAGTATCGAAATACATTTTGGTACACTTCAAGTCCACTTCAAGTAGTGGACTTGAAGTGGCTGTGGCATGGATGATTGTTTGGCGCCCAATAAAAGACTTGATGGAGGATTCTTCAAAAGCAAGGCTTCAGTCAGCAGATGTTAAAGCAGCATAAATCTACTGGAGCCTATCCCAGTGCACCTTGACACTGGACAGGTGAAATGACAAACAGGTGTGTCTTTCACCTTCTACACCTCCCCATTCAATACAATGCAGTTTGTGTTTCCTCTTCTTGTGTTTTTTGTCCTTCTTCTTGCCGTCTACTCAGGCTCTGGTGGAGGCAGAGAAGACGGTCAAACTTGACTATCTAGAGGAAGCAAAAGCCACTTTTGGTAAGCAGAACTGGCGCTGCGGGATGAACTGATGTCCCGATACCAAAATATTGGTATCGGGACAACACTTATATATATATATATATATATATATATATATATATATATATATATATATATATATATATATATATATATATATATATATATATATATATATATATATATATATATATATATATATATATATATATATATATATATATATATATATATATATATATATATATATATAGTCAAGGTTTCTGTGGTTTATCTGTTATACAGTGCTCAAAAGCGGAATATACGTTAGGTCAGGAAAAAACACAGAGACTATGTACAAGCCTCGGGGGATTTATTATTTTATTCAATAAAATCCCCTGACGAGCAGGGAAACCTGCGAAACAGGCTTGTAGGGATGATATAACGTGTGTGTGTGTATATATATATATATATATATATATATATATATATATATATATATATATATATATATATATATATATATATTAGGGCTGCAACAACTAATCGATTAAATCGATTAAAATCGATTATAAAAAATAGTTGGCGATTAATTTAGTCATCGATTTGTTGGATAGAGGCAATTTTTTATTTTTTATTTTATTATTATTATTTTTTTAATAAACCTTTATTTATAAACTGCAACATGTACAAACAGCTGAGAAACAATAATCAAAATAAGTATGGTGCCAGTATGCTGTTTTTTTTTCCAATAAAATACTGGAAAGGATAGAAATGTAGTTTGTCTCTTTTATCCGATTATTAATCGATTAATCGAATTAATAATCGACAGATTAATCGATTATCAAATTCATCGTTAGTTGCAGCCCTAATATATACATATATATATATATATATATATATATAATTTTATTGTCAAAATGATGTCAGTCCCACTGATGCTACTTGACTCTGCATTGACTGATACTGTCTTTTCCACAAAGGATCGGTAAATCAACACTTAGTGTATGTCGGAAACGTAACTATTACGAGCCGCCATCCATCTCGCTCTCTGTCAACATTTATGTTGTCCCTCTGCAGACTTGGGCATCCACATAGAGTCCACATGACACCAGAGACGTCATTACGTCCCATTCTCTAGCAGCAGCCAAACAAACACTGCTTTAAATGAAGGACCGAATTCTCTTCTTCACCCGCCTTCATTGCCAGCGCCCACTGCTGGATGAATTAGATTGCAGGCTTGTTTTAATAGGGCTTTTAATGGTTTATAAATTGCACGTAATGATTCCTCCTTCCCTCCCTCCTCTTGCAGTGCTTTTTTTTTTTTTACAGCTGCTCTGCTTTCCAGGGGTGTGGGTGGGTTTTAATATCTGGTGGAGGAGGCAGAATGAGGAGGTGAAGCTAGACCTGCATAACTTTCTGGCCTGGCTTTTAACATTTCCCCTGGCTACAGCGAAGGGGAGTCTTGGAAATAAAGCTGGACACTGATACTATCTGGCTGCTACAATACACCACATTGGAGAAGAGAAAATCATCTGCAGAGAGAGAGAGAGAGAGAGAGACAGGGGTGTGACGAAGAGGACACACCTCTGGGAGAGACAGCAATATGCAATACTAACCAAGGGAACGACAAAATCTAATAGAAGACAAAATATGACCCCTGTGTGAATATATTGTTTTTACTTTGTTCACTTCATCTTCCATTATGGAAATGCTTTAAGACATACGCGTTTAAACCAGAGGTGTCAAAGTCGTTTTCACTGAGGGCCACATTGCAGTTACACTCAAATGGTAAAAAAGTATTTGGCCACCCATCCAAATGATGAGAATCAGGTGTCATAATCACTTGGCCCTGCCACAAAATCAAGCACTTAGGCATGGAGACTGTTTCTACGAACATTTGTGAAAGAATGGGCCACTCTCAGGAGCTCAGTGATTGCCAGCGTGGAACTGTCATAGGATGCCACCTGTGCAACAAATCCAGTCGTGAAATGTCCTCGCTCCTAAATATTCCAAAGTCATACTGTCGGCTTTATTGTAAGAAAATAGAAAAGTTTTGGAACAACAGCAACTCAGCCACCAAGTGGTAGGCCACGTAAACTGACAGAGAGGGGTCAGCGGATGCTGAAGCGCATAGTGCAAAGAGGTCGCCGACTTTCTGCACAGTCAGTTGCTAAAGAGCTCCAAACTTCATGTGACCTTCCAATTAGCCCACGTACAGTACGCAGAGAGCTTCATGGAATGTGTTTCCATGGCCGAGCAGCTGCATCTAAGCTATATGTCACCAAGTCCAATGCAAAGCATTAGATGCAGTGGTGTAAAGCACGTCGCCACTGGACTCTAAAGCAGTGGAGACGCCTTCTCTGGAGTGATGAATCACACTTGTCCATCTGGCAATCTGATCGACGAGTCTGGGTTTGGAGGTTGCAAGGAGAACGGTACATTTCGGACTTCATTGTGCCGAGTGTGAAATTTGGTGGAGGAAGAATTATGGTGTGGGGTTGTTTTTCAGGAGTTGGGCTTGGCCCCTTAGTTCCAGTGAAAGAAACTGTGAATGCTCCAGGACACCAAAACATTTTGGACAATTCCATGCTCCCAACCTTGTGGGAACAGTTTGAAGCGGGCCCCTTCCTCTTCCAACATGACTGTGCACCAGTGCACACAGCAAGGTCCATAAAGACATGGATGACAGAGTTTGGTGTGAATGGACTTGACTGGCCTGCACAGAGTCCTGACCTGAACCCGATAGAACACCTTTGGGATGAGTTAAAACTGGGACTGAGAGCCAGGCCTTCTCGACCAACATCAGTGTGTGACTTCACCAAAGCGCGTTTAGAAGAATGGTGGGAAATTCCTATAAACACACTCCGCAACCTTGTGGACAGCCTTCCCAGAAGTGTTGAAGCTGTAATAGCTGCAAAAGGTGGACTGACATCATATTGAACCCTATGGGTTAGAAATGGGATGGCACTTCAAGTTCATATGTGAGTTAAGGCAGGTGGCCAAATACAATTGGCAATATAGTGTATGTTTGGCCCCAGAGGGAATACTATACTATACTATTATTACACAATTTTTTAATGCATTTTATTAGTAGATGTTTTTTAACTAAAATGTAAAAGAAATATGGTGAGTAACAATAATTGAACCTCAAAATGTACAGTAGTGTATATTACTGTAAATTGAAAAACAGTACTGCTTTTTTTATGGCAAAAAAAAGAAAAGAAAAAGGCAGCTCAGTTGCCAGAATTTTACTGTAAAATGAACATTTGTTTTTACCTGTAAATAAAAACTGCTATTTTACAGTACAATTTTGGCACCTGAGCTGCCAGTTTGTTTGTTTGTTTGTTTTTTTACCGCAAATCAACAACTGTAGATTTTTCGGTGTATTACTGTAAATGCCAAAACGGCACCACAGTTTATTACAGTAAAAAAAAAGTAGAGTTCCTTTCATTTCGATAAAAATGCTGTAATAACATCAGTAAATTTCACAATTTTACCATGAAATCTATTGCTACTTTTACATTGCACAATTTAATGGATAACTTGCTTTGAAGTCATTATTATTAGTATTTATTTCTATTTAAAAAATGGTTTGAATGTTTGATAATATATTAACATAATCGGGATTTAGGGCTATGTAAGTAATCTTTGATTGATTGTTTGATTGATAATTTGCGATAACATGAACTACATTTTTTTTTTCCTCCCAATATAGAAAGAAAGAATACGTTTAGAAAGAAAAGTTACATTACTTTATTGTTACATACTATTTTCAGGCTTTTGAGGGCCAAATAAAATGAAGTGGCGGGCCACATCTGGCCTTGAGTTTGACACCTGTGGTTTAAACTGAACTCTTGTTTGTCCCGCTGTGTGACTTTCATTTGCATTTCCATGATACATATTGCTTTCATAATGCTGCAAATGAATGTTCATTGCAGAGGGGGTGGGGGACAATAAATGAAAACACAAGGGTGACATTAAAGAGTGCAATAGTGTATGAAAAGAACCATTTTAATTTCTGAAGTTGAACTTTAGACATTACGCTTGTTTCCTGCAGTGAGTAGTAAATAATATTCGATTCCACTGAACAAATAAAAATACGCCTCTGCTAATTGTCCAATTAAATTCATCACTTTTGTTCATTGCCACCATCGCGCCTTCTCAACCTTCTGCAGAATGCTAATTAGTGCAGTGTGGGAGACCTCCAGTTGCTAACGGAGCACAGCTGGAACAGCAGCCAATGAGTCCCATTTGATGAGAAATGGTCTCAAAATTCTAAGTAAATGACCCAAATGTTGACATCTGAGAGTGAAGGATGACAGCTCGGATGTCTTTGATGTAATGACCTGCAGCAGCAGCAACCTTTGACCCCTCCAATGTCACTGAACAAACCCTTTTTGTATGAAGGAAACCAAAAACAATTTATTATTAACACGCATGAAACATAGTGAACGGGAAGCCAAATGTAAAAATTCAATCACATTTTATTAGCTGAAAATATTTAGCTCACTTTTCTCCCATTGAATCTGTTTTCTTTACATTTGAGGTAGAAATTAAACGTTGTATCAAAATGTCAAATCCAAGTAGACATTTTAAATGTATATTTAAACGTTAAATAGAAATAGAAATGTTAAATCTAAATTTCAATGCTAAAATCTAAATATTACATTTTAAATATAAATGTTGAAATGTTAAATATGAATGTTAAACCTTTATATAAATGTGAAATCTAAATGTTAAAGCTAAGTGTTGAATCTAGATGTATATGTTGAATATAAATGTTACAGTTAAAAGTTAAATCAAAATGTTAAATATGATTACATCTGTAAATATCTAAATCTAAATGTTAAAGATAAATGTTGAATTTAGATATATATGTTAATTATAAATGTTACAGCTAAAAGTTTAATATTGTTTAATATGAATACATCTGTATATATCTTAATCTAAATGTTAAAGATAAATGTTGCATCAAGATATATATGTTAAATATAAATGTTACAGCTAAAAGTTAAATAAAAATGTTAAATATGAATACATCTGTATATATCCAAATCTAAATGTTAAAGATAAATGTTGAATGTAGATATTTATGTTAAATATAAATGTTACATCTAAAAGTTAAATAAAAATGTTAAATATGAAAACATCTGTATATATATATATCTAAATGTTAAAGATAAATGTTGAATCTAGATATATATGTTAAATATGAATGTTACATCTCAATGTTAAATAAAAAATGTTATATATGAATACATCTGTATATATCTACATCTAAATGTTAAAGATAAATGTTAAATCGAGATATTTATGTTGAATATAAAGGTTACAGCTAAAAATTAAATAAAAATGTTAAATACGAATACATCTGTATATATCTAAATATAAATGTTAAATATAAATGTTGAATCTAGATATAAATGTAGAATATAAATGTTACAGCTAAAAGTTAAATACAAATGTTAATATGAATACATATGTATATATATATAAATCTAAATATTAAAGATAAATGTTGAATGTAGATATATATGTTAAATATAAATGTTACATCTAAATGTTCAATAAAAATGTTAAATATGAATACATCTGTATACATCTAAATCTAAATGTTAAAGATAAATGTTAAATCTAGATATATATGTTCAAAATAAATGTTACATCTAAAATTTAAATAAAAATGTTAAATATGAATACATCTGTATCAGTGACGTGCAGTCAGTAGAGGCAGGTGAGGCGGGGCCTCACGTGCCATAATGGAAAGAAAAAAAATGTAAAAGGAAAAAAAAATTAATTAAATTGTTATATGTGATTATACTAAAGTTATTTTCCATTTAACTTCACCAGTTTTAGATTATTTTTGTTCAAAATCGCTGAATTTACACATTTGCCGTTCAAATACTGAGTGAGTCAGCAGCCAGTTGAGGCACGTCACTGATTTGTGCCTCAACATGGATTGCGCAATGACTCGGCTAACTGCTGGCCTGCTGTGCAGTGAGACCGTATTGCTATATGAATTATATCAGCTAACTAAACTATGGCATAGTTTAGTTAGCTGAGGTATATAATGTACAGTGTATTTTGTCAACAACTGTATGTGTGTCACGTATTGTGTTGTGCTGGGCAATCATAAAACGGCTGCAAAAATCGCACTGGCTGAGGCTCACAGTAATCCGGCCTCCTGGTGGTAGAGGGCGGTAGTGATCCCAGAGATCATTCATCGGCCGCAGAAGAAGTGAGAACAAGCAACAGTTAGCAATAAGTGCAGCGATCGTTTATTTTTTCCTCTCGCCTGAACTTTTATTAAAAACATGGAGGATTACATATGTAAAATAAAACAGTTTTCTAAACTGGACTTTCAATCGAAGCAGGAGGTAATAATTAAAGGTAGACCAACGCCGGAGCTAAAAGGTTTGCTTCAGACTTCGGGACAGAAGACCCGTTCTTTTCAAACGGCGTGGTACACACGCAAAGGCTAGCTGTGTGGATGTCCAGCAAGAAAGGTAAGACCATAATAATGTTTTTTTTAGTAAATGTGCTTTTTTGTGTGCTACAGTTTGTATGTGCAAAGAATGCTGGTATGAGCTTTTAAACATAACCCGTTAACTGCTGCCAATCACATGGTGAATAAGATACTCTTTAGGGTTCATATGTTTGTAAATCTGACTGGGATGAAGTCAGTGCCTCACCAGTCATGAACCTCACCGCACGTCACTGATCTGTATATATATAAATCTAAATGTTAAAGATCAATGTTAAATCTAGATATATATCCATCCATTTTCTACCGCTTGTCATGTATGTTAAATATAAATGTTACAGCTAAAAGTTAAATAAAAATGTTAAACATGAATACATCTGTACATATCTAAATCTAAATGTTAAAGATAAATGTTGAATTTATATATACTGTATATGTTAACTATAAATGTTGAATCTAGATATATTGGTTAAATATACATGTTACATCTAAATGTTAAATACAAATGTTAAATATGAATACATCTGTATATATCTAAATCTAAATGTTAAAGATAAATGTTGAATCAAAATTTTAAATATCAATGTTAAATATAAATATAAATGTTAATCCTAAATATTAAATTTAAGTGTGAACCTTAAATCTAAATTTAATGTTAAAACTAAATGTTGAATCTAAATGTTAAATGTTTGGCATAAATCTTAAATCGAAATGTTAAAATAGAAATGTCTCGCCAAGTGTAAAGCTAAATATTTAAGAAATATTCAAATATCTCACTGTTCACATGTCTCTCAGCACGCAGACACGCCCCAAAATATCTGACCATCTATGCTGAGAAGTGGATGGCGAGTTAGATTTAGCAGTTCAGATGTCGATTTAACATTCAGATATAGATTAAATATATATATTTAAAATTTAGGTTTAATATTTTTATTTAAAAGTCATATTTAATATGTTGACTTAATATTTAGGTTAAACATTTACAGTATAGTCGTTATTCACTTTCTACTTCCATTGTGAAGAAAAGTGAGCTAAATGTTAAAAAAGTCATGTCAATTTGAAAAAAGTTAGTTAAATATTCAAAATAATATCTGCTAGAAAAGTGTGATTTAATTCATACATTCGCCAGCCCACAGATGAATGTATGGACGCTGCTTTAAAATGCATTTTCTTTATAGAGCAACCTCCATAAAGGTATGTTTGGAAGGGTTTGGTGTTGTAGAAGATCTTTTAAGATGAATCAAAATCATGATTGGGATCCAGATCTTTCCTCTTCTTGTTTTGGTTTCTAATTTGGTTCTGTTTAACTCCATGTCCACTTTGCGTGAGTAGTACTTCTCAAGTGGTGGGCCGGGTCCAGTGTTTAACAACACATACAAAGAAAAATGTACCTTTTTTATTCTGCCAGCTTTCTTCTGGGCATCGCACTCGTGTATTTAAAAACAGATCTCGTTTCTGGCGGCCATTGTATAGCCTGAATAACTTGCAGCATGTCTCTTCATGAATGTGTGTTTGGGGGTGTTAATGTTGTGTTTGGCTTTGCAGCCATTTTTGTTTTTGCATATGTTTTTTAACATGCAGCATTTATGTGTTTGCAGCGTTTCTTAAGCGCTGCATTTTCCTTTTGCATATGTTTTATGTGTGTTTTTGCTATGCTTAATTTCTATGTTTGGAGCATTTGGACGCTGCTGCACGTTAGCCTTTGTCGGCCGCGGTACAGAACAGGTGGCGATGCTACACATGGCTTACAGTGCTTTAAAGAATAGTTCAGACAATTTAGTTTGTCGTACAGGGACTTCTGTCCTACTTTTTCTCAGCTTTCTCTGAATTTTGCTGCCCTTGACCTTTGAGAGAGAATGGTTGCAGCTAAAAGGTGTGTTCATAGTTTTTTGGGGGGGTTGGCACATTAAAACAAAACAGATCGTGCCAATGTCATGTTGGCAAACGAACAGGAAAATGAAATGATAACACTTATGTAACTTTTTACAGCTCCAGACAGATTTTTTTGGAGCATTGCTGGTTACTGGGGTTCAATCCCCACCTTCTACCATCCTAGTCACGTCCGTTGTGTCCTTGGGCAAGACACCTCACCCTTGCTCCTGATGGGTGCTGGTTAGCGCCTTGCATGGCAGCTCCCGCCATCGGTGTGTGAATGTGTGTGTGAATGGGTGAAGGTGGAAATACTGTCAAAAGTGCTTTGAGTACCTTGAAGGTAGAAAAGCGCTATACAAGTATAACCCATTTATCATTTATTTATTTATTTATTTTTGGTCAAAAATGGCTTTTTCAACATTTTGGGTTGCTGACCCCTGACCTAACCCACGATTGAGTGTGAGTTTTGGCGATAAGTAAGCACTTGTTTCCTGATACAGTGGTTAACCTACATGGGGACCTTTGTTGCAGACATAAGGTCATAATATTACATGAATAAAGTCAATTGAACATTAAAAATCATTGATGTGTTAAACAAACCCCACAGTAGAGTTCATTGTGTCGACTTCTTCGTTCTTTCAGATTATGATTATGGCATTGATAAGCCAAAACATTTCTTCTTGTGTTTTTTTGTCAGTGTGGCCTGAATACTCGTGTGCACTGAACCATGGTCAGTGGCAGAAGAAGCAAAAACAGAACATTGATTCTGTGAGATCTACAAAATGAAAAAATCCATTGGGTTAAGATCTTATCGGTCTTGTGGCAGAGAGGGTCATGGCGCGGTCTTGTGTCACAGCTTGCAAGTTGGGAATCATGTGCACTTTGGCCCAACATAAGCTAAGCGGGCATGTTATCGCCTTAAAGGGCTCATATTATATTTGTTTTACATTTAAAAAACTTGATTGCAGTCTACATCAGTGGTCCCCAACCTTTTTGTAGCTGCGGACCGGTCAACGCTTGAAAATTTGTCCTACGGACCGGGGGGGTATGTTTTGGGTTTTTTTTGTCATAAAGAAATACAATCACGTGTGCTTACGGAGTGTACCCCTGCAGACTGTATTGATCTATATTGATATATAATGTATATATTGTGTTTTTTATGTTGATTTAATTAAAAAAAATTAAAAATAAAAACTTTTTTTTTTGTTTTGTTTTTTTTTTACATTTCTTGTGCGGACCGAACCAATTGGTCCACGGACCGGTACTGGGCCGCGGCCCGGTGGTTGGGGACCAATGGTCTACATTACATATGATGGTGGTGCTTTGGTCAAAATGGTGCACATTGCAAAAACTGAAATGTAAGTAAGATTGAATATCTCAAATAAGGGTGATATTTGCTTATTTTCTGTCTGATAATATAATTCTTCTCACTAAGCAGATTTTATGTTAGAGTGTTTTACTTGTTTTAAGTGTTTTGGTCCTAAATGATCTCAGTGAGATATTACAGCTTGTAGCTGAGATTTGATGACCTATATTGAGTAAAACATGCTTGAAACTAGAACATCAATTGTTGCAAAGCTGTGTCATCAACACTCACAAGTATAAAACTGCTTTTTCAAAGTAAGAATTTCTTATTTCAAGCATGAAATAAAAAATCATGACTTTGACACAATTGTGTCTCATAGTTAAAACAGATGACAGCCAAATGGACTTTGCTGTTTTATTTTCAATGAAACAATAGAACATACATGTATATCGAAAAGAATGTATCAAAACGATACCCTTATTGATATTTCTTATCGATATACAGTACAGGCCAAAAGTTTGACTCGGCTGGGGTTTGAACTCACAACCTACATGTATATCGATAAGAAATATCAATAAGGGTATCGTATTGATAAATTCTTATCGATATACATGTATGTTCTATTGTTTCATTGAAGGTGTGTCCAAACTTTTGGCCTGTACTGTATATCGATAAGAAATATCAATAGTACATGTATATCGATAAGAAATATCAATAAGGGTATCGTATTGATAAATTCTTATCGATATACATGTATGTTCTATTGTTTCATTGAAGGTGTGTCCAAACTTTTGGCCTGTACTGTATATCAATAAGAAATATCAATAAGGGTATCGTATTGATAAATACCCTTATTGATATTTCTACAGGCCAAAAGTTTGGACACACCTTCTCATTTCAATGCGTTTGTTATTTTCATGACTACCAGGTATTTACATTGTATATTGAAAACCATTTCAGGAGACTACCTCTTGAAGCTCATCGAGAGAATGCCAAGAGTGTGCAAAGGGGGGCTATTTTGAAGAAACTAGAATATAAAACATGTTTTCAGTTATGTCACCTTTTTTTTGTGAAGTACATAACTCCACATGTGTTCATTCATAGTTTTGATGCCTTCAGTGACAATCTACAATGTTAAGTTAAAGTACCAATGATTGTCACACACACACTCGGTGTGGCAAAATTATTCTCTGCATTTGACCCATCACCCTTGATCACCCCCTGAGAGGTGAGGGGAGCAGTGGGGAGCAGTGGGCAGCAGCGGTGGCCGCGCCCGGTAATCATTTTTGGTGATTTAACCCCCAATTCCAACCCTTGGTGCTGAGTGCCAAGCAGGGAGGTAATGGGTCCCCATTTTTATAGTCTTTGGTATGACTCGGCTGGGGTTTGAACTCACAACCTACCGATCTAAATAGTCATGAAAATAAAGAAAACGCATTGAATTAGAAGGTGTGTCCAAACTTTTGGCCTGTACTGTACATCCCTACTCCTTTCTATAGAAAACAAGTTAGTTTTACAAATATCTCCGATTTCCCATTTTTGGGACATATACAGGGCCCTTTAAGAATGTTTTGTACTCACTGATGAAATTCATTGGGGTATGTGTTATTCTATATTGGATGGAAAGAAGTCAAACTATGCTTGTATTTGTGTGGCTTCACGAAAGGAAACACGGTCTTCCTGAAAAGAGGAGATAAAGAAGCCGAAGTCCTGCACCTTCTATCTATCGTTCCGACTGAACTCCTCCGCTTACACCGGGGGTTTAACAGATTTAGGCTAGGGGAAGGAGGGGCGCTTTTGACTTCATTACTACCTTCTGTCAGTACATGCACACGCTACACAACCACTAATCTACCAGTGATATGCTAATCTCCCCGCCTCGCTCTTCCTCATTTTTTTGATGACAGTCACACCTAAAAGACGCAGCGCGACCAAGCAGGAGGAAGTCATCAAAGCAGGGCCTGCAGGAGCCTGGCCAGCATGAGACGGGACAGTCCTTTGGGTGTGTGTGCACTACGGGGGTAAGAAAAGGATCCCTGGGGAGCATGGTCTACTTTTAATCCCCCGTAGGTGTTCCTTCACAACAAAAGAATGCATGCAGGGTGCGAGGCAGGAACATATTTTAGCGGCAGCAGTGGTGGCAGCATTTGCAAGTGCGTACATGCGCGTATTGGCTTGGATTGGGGAGATTAGAGGTGACAGTCGTAGCTTTGCCAGCTCGCCTTGTCACAAGGTCTCAGACAGCAAAGCTGCTCTGTGAGGTGTATTGCACCTATCATCATGTTACCTGTTTTTGCAGTGATGTTCACTGACAGCCATATTGGAATGCGCCAGTGTATGTACAAGTACGTAAACATTGTAAACTGCTAAGAGAAAAAAAAAAAAAATATATATATATATATATATATATGTTATACTTGTTATTTATGAGGGGAGTAGACGGCACAGACCACAAGGGGGCGTATTATTTAACGATATGATTTATTATATATATATATGTATATATATATATATATATATATATATATATATATATATATATATATATATATATATATATATATATATATATATATATATATATCCACTATATATATATATAATAACAAACAATAATAATATAATCAACTAGAGAATGGAGTGTGACAAAATCCAAGAGAGTGTATGGTGTGTGTGACTATGGGTATGAATTAACTGTTGAGTGTTACCGTAAATGTTGAGCGAGAGGCAAATCCAAAAGGGGGCAGGGCAGGCTCATAGATCCATGAAACAAGCGGAAAGCTATAGTGGGGCGTAGGAGGTCCGTGTCCAAGCGGGGGTCGAGGATCGAAGGAGGCAGTCCAGAATCCAGTGGGAAGTCGTGGCACACAGCTCGATCACGGGAGACAGGGGGACATACTTGCCAACCTTGAGACCTCCGATACCGGGAGGTGGGGGGTGGGGGTTGGGGTGTGGGGGGGGGGGGGGGGGTGGGGGGCGTGGTTAAGGGCGTGGTTAATAGGGCAGTATATTTACAGCTAGAATTCACCAACTCAAGTATTTCATATATATATATATATATATATATATATATATATATATATATATATATATATATATATATATATATATATATATATATATATATATATATATATATATATATATATATATATATATATATATGTATGAAATACTTGACTTTCAGTGAATTCTAGCTATAGATGTATATATATATATATATATATATATATATATATATATATATATATATATATATATATATATATATATATATATATATATATATATATATATATGAAATACTTGACTTTCAGTGAATTCTAGCAATAGATGTATATATATATATATATATATTTATTTTATTATACATATAAATAAAATAAATACTTGAATTTCAGTGTTCCGGAGGCTATCCAGTAGATGGCAGTATTGTCCTGTTTAACTTCTCCGTTCATGACTGAGTATATCATTTCGGCCACCGTGTTCAATGGAGAAGTCTGTTCTACAAAATGTACAGGCAACATACATACCCCTTCTAACTGTCCTGGATGAACTGAAATTCTTGTTTCCATTCGTTTTGGAACTTGCAAGCGTATTTCTTCATCTTGCTCGTCGACGGCGTCGCCATGTCTGTAACTTCCTCGTTCTTCTGCTTCGTCTCCTTGTTGTGTGCGCAGTTGTGCACTCTACTCTCTAGAAGCCGTAGATGTTATGACGTCATTGGGCAGGCAAGCTGTTTATATTGTGGGAAAGCGGACGTGAGAACAGGCTGTCCCCTCTCAGGTCCGCATTGAGCTGGAGAGGGCGTGGCCTCCAGCTCCTGCTGAATACCGGGAGTTTGTCGGGAGAAAATTTCTGCCGGGAGGTTATCGGGAGAGGCGCTGAATACCGGGAGTCTCCCGGTAAAACCGGGAGGGTTGGCAGGTATGCAAGGGGAAGCACTGCGGGAAACACAAAGGACATAAGACACTATCATGAATTGATTTACTTATTCGGGTGTTATCATTTAGTGGTCAATTGTACGGAATATGTACTGAACTGTGCAATCTACTAATAAAAGTTTCAATCAATCAATCAATCAATCAAACACACGGGAACAGGGAAGGCACAGAGAGAGATCAAGTATGCAGGGGAGAAGCCAGAGACGGGATTCTTACTACGGGAACAGATGATTACGTTCTGGCCCGGAACGCAGGTCTGTACTGGCTTAAGAAGGCAGAACCTCTGATCAACCACAGGTGCGCTGATTGCTGGTGATTGATTGCAGCTGCCGGCTGCAGCAGGACTGACACGCGCCTAGCACTCTCCTGGAAGTGCGTTCTTGGAGGTGCGCTCATTAGAGCGCACCGATAAGTGCGCATTAGCATGCGCCCGGGCCGTGACAATACTGTTCCCCGGTTCTCCCTGGTATGACCTATGACAGGGGTGTCAAACGTACAGCCCGGGGCCTGGATCAGGCCCGCAGGATGAGTTTGCTAAGTATAAAAATGAGCCGAATTTTTTGAATGAATGAAACTGCTGTTGTAAATGTGTCCACTAGATGTCGCAATAGCAATTTTTTGTATCTTTGTACATGATGCTACATGTGTAAAAAAAATAAACCACATGATGTTAGTGCACCAGTCGAGGAAAATGATCAAACTACATAAATAACATCTTGTAATTTGATTTTGATATTATTTTTTTATCTTGATAGACTGAAAATTAACACCAATGAGTTGACTGTTGAACATTATCACATAATTTAATCAGAAAGTGTAAATAACGACAAATAAAGGTAGAATACTATTAACCGCAACATGTAAATGTAAAAAAACAACAACAACATTATGATTTGTAAATTTTGTGAATGTGCTTGTTTTATTTTTATACAAAGAAAACAATCTGAAGTTGTTTTTATTTTTAAGTTATCGTGCCGGGATTTTACCAGTCCGGCCCACTTGGGAGTAGATTTTTCTCCATGTGGCCCCCGATCTAAAATGTGTTTGACACCCCGGATTTAAATTATGCCAGCAAGTAATAACATGTGACTAATTATGATTAATCCAAATTCTAAGTGTCATACAACTGATAAAACAAAAATAATTTGACAGCACTATTTGAATATACTGTATATACAGTCGCGATCAAAAGTTTACATACACTACTTGTAAAGAACATAATGTCATGGCTGTCTTGAGTTTCCAATAATTCCTACAACTCTTATTTTTTTGTGATAGAGTGATTGGAGCACATACTTGTTGGTCACAAAAAACATTCATGAAGTTTGGTTCTTTTATGAATTTATTATGGGTCTACTGAAAATGTTACCAAATCTGCTGGGTCAAAAGTATACATACAGCAATGTTAATATTTGGTTACATGTGTCAGAAAAATTGTATTTAAATTATCAAAAAACTTTCCGTTCTGACTAATGAACAGACAGAAGCTGTCTTTGTTGCACCAAGCCAAACGCTTGGAAGATTCCGCTGTGTACGGTGGAATGAGACGGGAGGGGTCATCCATTGTCCTCAAAAACCTGCCAAAGCTGAATCCACGACAAGCCCAAGCCCGAGGGATCTTCTTCTTTTGTCTTCAATGTGACCGAAAACAATGACTGTTTACATACTCCCCATTCCTGTTGAGACAGGTGTTGTTGCGTAAACATTGAACATCTAAATAAAAGAGGAGACGAAAGCCTTCTTCGTCAGAGCGTGGTGCAAAACTGTACAGAGAGTACAGTGGCCATGTCTCTCCTCAATATTGAGTCCAAATTTAATTCTGTCTCTGTTTGATTCCTTGCCTTTTGTCTTGTTTAATAGATGTCTTTAGTGTTTGAACCTGACAACATGTCCCTTGGCAAGTTTCACTGCAATAAGGCGCTTTTGGTAGCCATCCACAAGCTTCTGGTAAGTTTCTGTGAATGTACCATGAATTGATTAACGTGGACCCCGACTTAAACAAGTTGAAAAACGTATTCGGGTGTTACCATTTAGTGGTCAATTGTACGGAATATGTACTGTACTGTGCAATCTACTAATAAAAGTCTCAATCAATCAATCAATTCTGGTTGAATTTTTCACCACTCCTATTGACAAAATTGGTGCAGTTCAGCTACATTTGTTGGTTTTCTGACATGGACTTGTTTCTTCAGCATTGTCCACACGTTTAAGTCAGGACTTTGGGAAGACAATTCTAAAACCTTAAT
Source organism: Entelurus aequoreus (assembly GCF_033978785.1). Classification (NCBI taxonomy): domain Eukaryota; kingdom Metazoa; phylum Chordata; class Actinopteri; order Syngnathiformes; family Syngnathidae; genus Entelurus; species Entelurus aequoreus. The sequence continues at coordinate 25,722,350 of NC_084739.1, read as the reverse complement.
TCTAGCCTGATTTAGCCATTTCTTTACCACTTTTGATGTGTGTTTGGGGTCATTGTCCTGTTGGAACACCCAACTGCGCCCAAGACCCAACCTCCGGGCTGATGATTTTTCATTGTCCCATTTAAATCACCAGTTCCATTTGGCCTACAGCATAATACTACCACCACCACCATGCTTGACGGTAGGAATGGTGTTCCTTGGATTAAAGGCCTCACCTTTTCTCTTCCAAACATTTTGCTGGGTATTGTGGCCAAACAGCTACATTTTTGTTTCATCTGACTACAGAACTTTCCTCGAGAAGGTCTTATCTTTGTCCATGTGATGTCAGATTAAATAAAAATTGAGCTGTTTGGCCACAATACCCAGCAATATGCTTGGAGGAGAAAAGGTGAGGCCTTTAATCCCAGGAACACCATCCCTATCGTCAAGCATGGTGGTGGTAGTATTATGTTCTGGGCCTGTTTTGCTGGCAATGGAACTGGTGCTTTACAGAGAGTAAATGGGACAATGAAAAAGGAGGATTACCTCCAATTTTTTCAGGACAACCTAAAATCATCAGCCCGGAGGTTGGGTCTTGGGCGCAGTTGGGTGTTTCAACAGGAAAATGACCCCAAACACACGTCAAAAGTGGTAAAGGAATGGCTAAATATGGCTATAATTAAGGTTTTAGAATGGCCTTCCCAAAGTCCTGACTTAAACGTGTGGACAATGCTTTTCAGTAGACCCATAATAAATTCATAAAAGAACCAAACTTCATGAATGTTTTTTGTGACCAACAAGTATGTGCTCCAATCACCCTATCATTAAAAAATAAGAGTTGTATAAATTATTAGAAACTCAAGACAGCCATGACATTATGTTCTTTACTAGTGTATGTGTCATGATCCGTGACCCGGATCATGTTTTGGTATTTTCTGTTAGTTTTGGACTCCCTCAGTTCCTGTTTTGTGCACCCTTGAGTTTGTTTTAGTTACCATGGTTGCTTATTATTTTCACCTGCCTCTGATTGGTGTTCGGGACGCTCACCTGTTTCCCGAGCACTAATCAGAGGCATTATTTAAGCCTGCCATTGCCGGTCAGTCGGTCTGGCTTCATTGTTTGCTTCTAACCACAGTTACGTGAGTATTTCTTATCTCTAGGCTATGCTAAGTGTTAGCTTTAGCGTCCAGTGCGATCAGCACGTTTTTCCTCTGGCTTGTTTTCCGTTTTTGGTACTTGTTTGATTTCGACAAATAAATCATGTTCCTATCTGCACGTCCTGTCCGGAGTGGTCCGTCTGCATCCCGGGGGAACGAACCTTGCAGCAAGCTGCGACCCCCCCGCACGTAACAGTATGTAAACTTTTGATCGCGACTGTATATGTGTCTTTGGTGTGGTAGGGTAATGTACACTATTTATCATCAGTGTTACGACCAGACAGAAAAGGCAATAGTAGACGGAAACGTTTTTCTGCCTGAAGCACTTTTAACTGATCATATATGTCTTCCATCAAAACTTATGAGCTGTTTAATAGTTTGAATATAACCTCTTCATTTGTCACAGGCAATAATTACATTGCAACCCAGCTTTAATGGCTATGTGCAAAATCATAATGTGAAATCAAACTCATTATCGTGCGCATGTGTGCGTGCATGCGTGGGTGGATTTCTGTGAAGGCCAGCATCCCTGCACAGCCCTTATCAAATTTATGACAACCGCGAATCATGTTTCTTAACCTCCTCTTTGTAGGACCTCCTGACTCTTGTTTTTTTAGACACGGCGCTCATCTTGGGAGGTTGGAAGCTGCAGCACCGAAGACAAAAGGAAAACCAATGTTCAGACTAAAGCGATGTAATACATTCCAATGAGCTAACAGGAGCGCGGGGCTACATTTATATGCCTCCCGCATTCACGTCCGATGCGCATAGCTCAATTTGTTCTAAATAAAAATGAGCAATAAACTAAGAGCAGCCATATAAAGCTGCCAACAGTGAGGTGGGGTGGAATTAGATTGTTGGGCGCAGATGCGGACGTTCATGACTGGAAAGACACAATGGAGCAGTCGTCTGCAACCTGCGGCTCCCTTTGGCTTGCCTTTGACATAAAATGTCAATAAATAATTTAGTTCAGTTCAGTTTCAGTTTATTTCGAGCATGCATACAATACATTGTAGTTGCATCACACAACTCCAGTTGTTTCATTACAGCACGTCCGAAAAGCAGTAGGAAGAAGCAGAGCTTATTTAATCCTACCCCTTTTCATACCATAGCAATTTTATCCAATTTCCAAGTTCTCTGTAACAAAACAGTGAACAACAAATAATAAATAAATAATATACCATAGTAAGCATACAAATATTAAATACATAAATAATCTTTGTCTCAAAAAAAAATGTCTGTTTAATTTTAATTAATTCTATTTTAATTAGTTAGTTAATTTTAATTGAAATGATTACTAGTGGTAATGGTGTGGCTAAGTATGTGTGTAGTGTGCATATGTATGTATATATTTATCATTTATGTATACACAAGTTCATTAAGTTTGTACATAGAGTGAACAGGTAGTTCTAGCTCAGAGTAATTTATTAATTTAAAGAAAAGGGGTGGGATTAAATAAGTGTAAACTTCTCACTCCTTTTCAAATATGTAAAAAAAAATGGCTGTTAAGGCTATAGCACTGTATTGGATCAGGCTTGCTCTTGTTTTTCTGCATATTTTAAATAAAAATATATCAATCAATACCATACCATACCATACCAACTTTATTTATAAAGCCCTTTAAAAACAACCACAGTTGAAAAACAAAGGGCTGTACACCACAAAGAAATAAAGGCAAAGGACAGACTAAAAAATAAAATTTAAAACAGAAGTAAAATACACATTAAAAAAGCAAATACAAAATTACCCTAAGAACAATTTTGTTAGATAAAAAGCAGTTAAAAAAGTTAAAAGTTAAAAACAGTTTAAAGTCTCATGCTGGGTTAAAAGCCAGTGAATAAAAATGGGTTTTAAGAAGGGTCTTAAAAATAGCCAAAGAAGGGGCCTGTCTCACATGAAGTGGAAGATCATTCCAGAGTTTGGGGCCCGCAACAGAGAAGGCTCTGTCCCCCCTGAGCTTACGCTTGGATTTGGGTACCTCCAGGATCAGCTGATCAGCTGACCTGAGGGACTGGGTGGGGGCATAGAGGTGGGGCAGCTCAGAGAGGTAAGGTGGGGCAAGACCATGTAAGGATTTAAAAACAAGTAAGATAATTTTAAAATGGACTCTAAAAAACACAGGCAGCCAGTGGAGGGAGGCTAAAACAGGAGTAATGTACTCTCTTTTTCTTGTGTTTGTTAAAAGTCGGGCAGCTGCATTTTGGACCAGCTGCAGACGTGAGAGGGAGGACTGACTAATTCCAAATATAAAGCGTTACAGTAATCCAGCCGAGATGTAATAAAGGCATGGATTACTGTCTCAAACTGTTGCCTAGAAAGAAGGTTTTTAACCTTAGCCAGCTGACGTAAATAAAAAAAGCTGGCTTTCACCACTGTGCCAATCTGACGGTCCAATTCAAAATCACTGTCAATACGAAAACCCAGGTTGGTGATCATGGGCTTAACGTACAAAGCCAAGGGGCCAAATCAATCAATCAATCAATGTTACAGTTGTTATTTTGGAGAGTTCTGTGATCTCGTAATATGAAAATAAAACTTATTTTAATATTTTGTCGATCGAAATGTATGTCACACCCCCTATGTGTCATCTTTTGTTGCCAAGCAATTGTATTGTTTTTTTTAGCGGTCAACATCCGGTAAGCTTGCCATTGACGGAAAAAATACAACATTTAATGCTACATGGACGGATTTATTTGGCTTCACTGTTGACGAGGTTGGTTCAACCTGCTCAGTGGCCTTGTGGTTAGAGTGTCCGCCCTGAGACTGGAAGGTTGTGAGTTCAAACCCCGACCGAGTCACACCAAAGACTATAAAAATGGGACCCATTACCTCCCTGCTTGGCACTCAGCATCAAGGGTTGGAATTGGTGGTTAAATCACCAAAAAATTATTCCCGAGCGTGGCCACCGCTGCTGCTCACTGCTCCCCTCACCTCCCAGGGAGTGAACAAGGGGATGGGTCAAATGCAGAGGACACATTTCACCACACCTAGTGTGTGTGTGACTACCATTGGTACTTTAACTTTAACTTAACTTAACTTCATGTGTGTGCTTAATATGTAGGGAGAAAATAGCAAACAACAACAAAAAATCTAATGTTGAAGACATTTCCAGAACAAACACAGCATTTGCGAAAAAATACCCAGCTGGAGATGACTGGAAAAGAGCGGTTTTGGAACTGCTGCGGAATGCTGATCAGAGCAAATAAACTTGGTGAGTCGTTTTCTGTCTAGTGTTTGATTTCATAAATGCTATTTCATAAGTGTAGTGAAACTATAAGTGGCGTTATCATCATTTTAGGGATCAAACAGAGTTTGCGGCTCTCGGTGGGTTTTATTTGGTGGGGAATATAGGCTCAAATGGCTCTTTGTATGGGGAATGTTGCTGACCCCTGCAATAGAGCAGTGTTTTTCAACCACTGTGCCACTGAGATACAGTCTGGTGTGCCGTGGGAAATTATCTAATTTCACCTATTTGGGTTAAAAATATTTTTTGCAATCCATTAATTATAGTCTGCAAATGATGTGTTGTTGTTTAGTGTCTGTGCTGTCTAGAGCTCGGCAGAGTAATTCTTCCATATCAGTAGGTGGCAGCCGGTAGCTAATTCCTTTGTAGATGTCGGAAACAGCGGGAGGCAGAGTGCAGGTAAAAAGGTGGCTTATGTTTAAACCAAAAATAAACAAAAGATGAGTGCCCCTAAGAAAAGGCATTGAAGCTTAAGGAAGGCTATGCAGAACAAAACTAAAACCTAACTGGCTACAAAATAAACAAAAACAGAATGCTGGACGACAAAAAAAGTGCAGTTCCCCTTTAAGTATATTACAAAACATCGATTCATGGCCAACAGCTCCAAAGGCTGACGTTGCATGTGTGCAGTAAAATATAAGATAATACCAGATAAAATGAGCTTGGTAGCACTTCTCCAGCAAAGTGTGTATTCCCTGGGATTAGCTTGTATGCAGAGTCTTGAAAAATACACTTTTGGATAGGAGCGTGTTTATGTCAAGGTATGCTAATGAGAACGTCTCCAGGCGTTTTTGGAGCTCTGTGTGAATTGAGAGAGTTTTAAAAACATTGTCGTCTGGATTTGGAACTTTTTAAAAAGACAAAGAAACCAAATCTTCATTTTTTATATATGTATTCCAAATCCACACATTTTTGTTATTTAGTTCTTTCTCTGGCTTTTTTGTCCTTTCTGCGACACTTTTTATAAATGTGATTTACTTTTTCTTAAGTTCTTAATGCTTTTTGTGTTGCTTATTTCATTAGATGTACCACATACTTGCCAACCCTCCCGTTTTTAGCGGGAGAATCCCGATATTCAGCGCCTCTCCCGACAACCTCCCGACAGAGATTTTCTCCCGACAAACTCCCGGTATTCAGCCGGAGCTGGAGGCCACGCCCCCCCCAAAAAAAAGTCTGCCGCAGCTGCGATTGGACCTGACCAGCGCTCCGGGTACAAGTACTGGAGTACCAATTGCTTGCCAGGGAAGATCTTCCCCAGGAAGCAAGGATTGACCGGTTTTGGGCCATGCTAGGGAGAGATGGAAGATTCCACACTCTCGTGCATTTGATAAAAGCACTTTTGTGCGTGCCACACAGCAATGCATCATCAGAGAGGGTGTTCAGCATGGTTAGAAAAATAGTGACAGAGAATAGAAAGAGGATGGACAATTCAACCCTTAACAAAGCATTGTACTTTCAAGTACAACAATGAGTAGATGAGTGTTGTGTGTGTGTGTGTATATATGTTTAAATAAATGAACACTAAAATTCAAGTATTTCTTTTATTTATATATATAATAAAATATATATATATATATATATATATATATATATATATATATATATATATATATATATATATATATATATATATATATATAGCTAGAATTCACTGAAAGTCAAGTATTTATATATATATATGTATATATATATATATATGTATATATATATATATATATATATATATATATATATATATATATATATATATATATATATATATATATATATATATATATATATACATATATATATATATATACATATATATATATATGGTGAATTCTAGCTGTAAATATACTCTCCTCTTAACCACGCCCCTAACCACGCCCCCCCCCCCCTGAATAGATAATATGTCTAATATTTTTTATTTCTGACTGTCCAAAATGTTGACACACACACGGAGGAAGGAGGACTCTCATCTGTCCATCGCAAGCACTGATCCTGCAGCTGTGTGTGGAACAGTCAGTTTGCACGTCCTTCTGACACATGCTAAATAAAACGCTAAATACTGCTCACAAATCAGCAATGAGTGTTAAAATAATTACACTATGTGTGCTAAACAGTGTTGGGTTAGTTACTGAAAACCAGTAACTAGTTACAGTTACTAGTTACTTTATTTCAAAAGTAACTCAGTTACTAACTCAGTTACTTACACCAAAAAGTGAAAAGTAACTATTTAGTTAGTTTGTTTTTTTAAAGCTCCCATTAATGCCCTTTTAGCCTTCATTTCAGTACTGTTATTGCACTGGAGAATAATACAATGTGTTGATCAATTTGACATGCATTTGCATCACTGAACTCTGCTAAGCAATGTGGTCTACATACAACACACAAAGTCAAAGATATCTTTCAAAGGGCCAATTTATTTCAGGCCAGAACAAATTGACAAAACCATTTTAAATAGCTGCAACACAACGTACATGAGTAACAAACAGCATAATAACAACATAGCTGGAAACCTGGCTTCACCTAAGGAAGGCACACGTGACATACACAAAGCCTAACCAGGCAGATTTGAATTGTTGTTTTGGGCAGTAGACGGGATCTTTGATCCAAGACACAACTTATATTTAACTAAAATGTTCTTTTCTTTGTGCTCGACAAAAGAAAAGAAGTGAGAATATCTCATACTTGCCAACCCTCCCGAATTTCAGTGCCTCTCCCCGGGACAACCATTCTCCCGAATTTCTCCCGATTTCCAGCCGGACTTAAGGCACGCCCCCTCCAGGTCCGTGCGGACCTGAGTGAGGACAGCCTGTCGTCACGTCCGCTTGGCCAACCAAAAAGTAACCACAGAACACTATAATGTATAGTGCACCGTGGTTACTTTTTGGTTGGCCAACGGTTTACGTTGTATTGCACCCCCCCCACCCCCCACCCCCCCGTCCCCTCCCCTTCTTTCCCCTCCTCACACCCACACCCACGGCTTGTGACACAAGAGATTCAGAAGGACATTCACACTCAGATCTTCTGTTTCTAGCCGATACTACGTAAAAAATAACGTAAAATAACGCAGTAACGCATCATGTAGTAACGGTAACTGAGTTACTGAATATAAAAAATAACGCATTAGATTACTAGTTACTGCCGAAACTAACGGCGTTACAGTAAAAACGTGTTAGTCCCAACACTGGTGCTAAAAAACTATATTTGCATTTTCTCCTCCCAGTATCGTGGGTGTTTTAACGATCAGCATATATGTTGCAATTTAATGAAGACAGAAATGCAAAATGGATTGCACGCCTTATGTTGTGATCCGCTGCGCGGATCGTGTTCTGTTTGGGTTTTCGGGTCACTTACGTTTTTCTGTTAGTCTTGGTCTCATTCTAGTTCCGGTTTATTCACCTCTGTGTTTGTTACCATAGCAACTTATTATGTTCACCTGCCGCAGAGGTTCCTGACACGCACCTGTTGGTCATCACGGACATTATTATTTAAAGCCTGCCTCCCCAGCCAGTCGGTCTGGCTTCGTAGTTTGTTTCCTTACAACAGATGACCACTTTTGTTCCTGCTCTGGTAACCTTCTAGCTCCCACGCTAAAGGCTCTGTATGTTTAGTGTTTACCTTCTAGCTCCCACGCTAGCTCCTTTTGTTTCTACCTTAAGTGCTGTGAGCACGTTTTTGTTTGTGCCAGTATTAGTTATTTCTTAAATAAATCATTTTGTACCTGCAAGCTGTGTCCGAAGCCCGATCTGCATCCCTGAGAGAACCAATTTGCATCACTATGCGCCCAGGTCGCCACACCTTATTCTGCTCACTTAACAGACGCAATCCACTTTGTACATGTTTTTGTACACGCAAACCTTTGGTAAATCAGGCCCTTAGTCAGAACCTGAATAAAAAGAAGAAAAAAGAACAGGTGCTCAAAAACAAGCGATAAAGAAGGTAAGTTGCTAGTTTTTTTATCCATCCATTTTCTGTAACACTTGTCAGGAGTAAGGGCACAAACAATAATTGCATTCCCACATTTGATAAATGAAGAGTTTTCAATTAACTCAAATTAAAGTATTGGTGAATATTATCAGTTATCAGGCATGTTTTTAGAGTGTGGGAGAAAGTACAGGAAGAAAAACATGCACACTCCACATTGGGATGTTCCAACAGAGATTGATTGATGTTGCATTCTGCACAAATCTGAGATTGACAAGAATCCGCAGACTAAATTGTCTTCAACCGTAGAGATTGACTGTTTTTCAGCACAGCCAGGAAGTAACAACCTACAACAAGCAGCCGTCCTGGAAACTACTGCCAAAAACTGCATCTAACAAAGGTTAAACATCCGTGTGGTTCGAGCCCGCGGCACTGGTTCACCTCGGAGACTGGAGACTGAATTACCCAGCAGCCCTGGCTGCTCGCAGGATCAGACGGACAAGGGGAGAGGACGAGAGGAGTTAATGAGGGGAAGAGACAGTGCAGGTCCCCCAAGAGCCTCGAGGCACCGACACTGGAAATCTTGCACCATCCAACCAGTTGTGATAATTATCAACATGGATTTAGCCCAGAGTCAGTCAAAATGATTGCAGTCTTTTTTGGGTCTCCTGCTGTTTCTCTATGTCTGGCTTGTGCTCTGTTTCTTTACTAAAGTCCCACTGAGGGGACTCGGAGCTTCAGGTGACCTGTTTGTATTGTAGAATATTGACACAGCCTGAACCGGGATGATTTCATCATTAACCAAATAAATGATTTGTATTTGCAGAGCTTAAACCAAGTAGAGCATACGGCAGAGGCTATTCGTCCAGCTCCCCGAGGGTTGAATCCGGACCTTTTTTTGCAGAAGATCCTTAAAAACAGCATTTCTGTAACTCTGACAAAATAAATAGGCCCAAATCAAATGTCTACTGTAAAGGACGCTGTCACGCTGGTTCTCCGGAATATACAAAATAAAGCTAACAGTGAAGGGAGAAGTCAAATCAATCAATCAATCAAAGTTTATTCATATAGCCCTAAATCATGAGTGTCTCAAAGGGCTGCACAAGCCACAACGACATCCTCGGCTCAGATCCCACATCACGGCAAGGAATAACTGAACCCAATGGGATACAATGAGAAACCTTGGAGGGGACTGCAGATGTGGGGACTCCCCCCGCGCCTCTGGGCGACCGGTGCAATGGACGTCGAGTGGATCTAGTTAATAGTGTGAGAGTCCAGTCCATAGTGGGGCCAGTAGGGGATCATCTTGAGTGGAGACAAGTCAGCAGAGCAGAGACGTCCCCAACTGATGCACAGATGAGTGGTCTACCTTGGGTCGCGGCTTTGAACAGCTAGCGCATCATCTGTGGTCACCTGATCTCTGCCCCCCTCTCCACGAAGGAGCAGAGCAGAAAAGAGACGGAAGATCCACTGGTTTAAAAGGGGGTCTATTTAAAGGCTAGAGTATACAAATGAGTTTTAAGATGGGACTTAAATGCTTCTACTGAGGTAGCATCTCTAACTGTTACCGGGAGGGCATTCCAGATTACTGGAGCCCAAATAGAAAACGCTCTATAGCCCGCAGACTTTTTTTGGGCTCTGGGAATCACTAATAAGGCGGAGTTCTTTGAACGCAGATTTCTGGCCGGGACATATGGTACAATACAATCAGCAAGATAGGATGGAGCTAGACTCTTTGGTATTTTATACATAAGCAGTAAAACCTTAAAGTCCCATCTTAAGTGCGGCCCCCTGGTCCTTAGCTTTCTGTAAATGTGGCCCCCAAAACAATTTAACTGAATGGCATACAGTAATAACTGGTAGACCATTTCTCCAATGGTGGAGAGGAAATGTAATTCCATTAATGGATGTTGTTTGGCATTGCCACTGCACCTTTTGAGCGGAAAGTAAAAAGTGTGGCTGTGTTTGCTTATTTTTACAGCGAGTAAGTAGCCATATTAACCACAGTTGAATTAATATAGCTTCAAACCTACAACCTACTCAGTGGCCTAGTGACTTACTCAGTGGCCTAGTGGTTAGAGTGTCCGCTCTGAGATCGGTAGGTTGTGAGTTCAAACCCCGGCCGAGTCATACCAAAGACTATAAAAATGGGACCCATTATATCCCTGCTTGGCACTCAGCATCAAGGGTTAGAATTGGGGGCTAAATCACCAAAAATTATTCCCGGGCGCGGCCACCGCTGCTGCCCACTGCTCCCCTCACCTCCCAGGGGGTGAACAAGAGGATGGGTCAAATGCAGAGGACAAATTTCACCACACCTTTTGTGTGTGTGACTATCATTGGTACTTTACTTTACTTTACTTTAAACAGCAATCATTGTTCATGTAAATGTTGATAGAAATGCAAATATATCCTAATTACTCCATCACTGCTAAGAAAATTCTCCTTATGAGCCATCGGTGTTTCCAAAGTGAAAGCTAATATCTTCACGCTGAACAAAAATGTTGCTTTGCACGATGTTTTTCTCCACGCCGCGAGTATTTAGAAGCCCGACGACGTGGGAGTGCATATAAAAAGCTTTTCTTTGGCTTCTTAATCTGCCTGCAGGGCAAACAGAGTGCATGAGACGTCGTGTTACGCCGCTGACAGAACAACAGAAGAAGACGCAACAAAGAAATTAAATGTGCCATATATTGTTTGTGGAGTTATGCAAGCAGGTATCGTCCCCACTTTCACCATTAGATAAGTCATCCATCCCAAGAGGTGATGGAGTTGACTAAACTCTTTGCCTGTGCAATTTAGGGTTTAAAAGTTGCTACATCAGCGAAGTGAACAAAGATTTAAATCCATATTGCCCTGCATGTGCAGTGCATCTTGGGACATGGACACGTATACCGCTACTGGGAGCCCTCGAGGGAGGCGAGGGGATTAGCGGTGGTCTACCTTAGCGGGGGTAATTAATTAAGTAACTCTGAAAAGGCAGACAGCAATGGGATGAAATATGCATGAGACCTGATTGGGGCGTTTGTGATTGTGTAATCTAGTTTCTTTTGGCACAATGTCCCTGTCAACCAGGTAGGACACACACAGCTGCTGCAATGAATGTTTGCAGGGCAACATTAGGTTAATTGAATTAGGTATAAATGGCTTAATCAAAGTAATGATGATTTAATCATAGATTACATGTTGTTTGTTGATTTGTGTTTGTTTGCAGGATTACGTAAAAACACTACACCACCCATTTCCATGACTAATGGTATATTAAAACAAGTGCAAACTTGATGGCGTCTCTTAAATGAGCAAAATAGTGAGTGCAATCCATGTAGCGTGTCTGTCTTCATACAGTTTACCGTATTTTTCGGAGTATAAATCGCACCGGAGTATAATTCGCACCGACCGAAAATGCATAATAAAGAAGGAAAAAAACATATATAAATTGCACTGGAGTATAAGTCGCATTTTTGGGGGAAATGTATTTGATAAAACCCAACACCAAGAATAGACATTTGAAAGGCAATTTAAAATAAATATGTGTTTACTTTGCAATTAAGTAAATGAGTGTCAAAGAAATACTGTATAACCTGCGTAGGCACTTTCTGACGAAACATCCACATTTCGATGTCGGGCCCCTGAGCCCTTGGGGTCTTGAAACTTTGGCCCTCGTCATTAAGTAGTTGAATAGCCCTGTTTTAGAGGCTTTAGTGAAACACTAAGCATCATGTAGCAGTATTGCTAAGTGCTAAACAAGAAATACAAACTACAAACATACTAAAGCGATAGCTTACTATACAATGTCTGCTCTTACTTCAATGACGACTGCTATGATGTCCATATCTTCCTGTTTCGATGAAGAATTAATCTTGATCCACACAAAGGGTTAAGAAGGAAAAGTCTCCTTGCAGACACTGTCTTCGGTTGTGTGTGTTTGTCTCCATCACCGGGTATAAATTGAATGTCACAGATGTAGAACTTCGAGATTCATGGCTAAATCCTCATAATATCCAGATGAGAGAGATGATGCGGGACCAACAAGACATTGCTGCCAGCTCACAGTAAAGCAGAAGAGGGCTATTTAGCTGTCTGTATCATTTGATTTGATTTTTGATTTTTATTAAGGATCCCCATTAGCTGGTTGCCTCAACAACCCACTAGTCTTTCTGGGGTCCACAATTCAATACAATTACAAGTAAAAGCATATAATTATAACTACACAATACAGAAAAAAAAATAATAATAAAAGCATCAATAAGAAAACAAGCAAACAATTTACATGGCGCCGCTAACAATAATTTGTCTGGTTTAGCACTTATAATAACAACATTGCTAATATTTGGTTAATATTCAGGTCAAGATATGTTAAAAGAGTATTGTTTGCAGGTTTTGGATGGTTATTTAGAGGGTTTTGTGGGCGAAATAGAGAACCCCTCTGACTACATTGTTAACAGACTTTATTTATTTACAACTATGAATGCACAAAAAAGAAAAACATATGCGTTCATGTCGTGGATGATAAACAGCAAATCTCTCTTTCTAATTGTTGCATATTTCCAGTATGACTGATCTGATACTATGGTCAGAGTGCAGAAGTGTTACTCCAGTGACGTCAATCTCCGGAAATATTCAAAATGGCTGACTGAATTTGTGGCATTTGGTGCTGTTTAAAGAGTGTTTTCACACACTTTGTGGATTGTAAATATGATTGGGTATGGTTTAATGGATACAATGAAACAATATTAAGCCGAAAACGTCAACTTCTTTTTCCACTTTTTTATTGAGACAAAGAATATTTATGTAATTAATATTTGTTTGTTTACTATGGTATATTATTTATTTATTATGTATTTGTTCTCTGTTCTATTACAGAGAACAAGGAAATTAGATATAATTGTTATGGTATGAAAAGGGGTAGGATTAAAAAAGCCCTGCTTCTTCCTACTCCTTTTCGGACGTGCTGTAATGAAACAACTGGAAATGTGTGATACATTACATTGTATCGTATGCATGTTCAAAATAAGCTGAGACTAAACTGAACTGAACTGAAACAAGCTGAATAGCTTTCCCTATCCTTCCCGACCGACCCTTGTTGCTTTTTGTGCACTTCCCTGCTGCACCTTTTTTGTGATGTTTCCCTTGATACAAGTTTTTCACTTGCACTCTGCCTGCCGTCTCTGCATCCTGTGGTCTAGATCAACATAGACTGTTACAATTATACCTGTGTGCAGATTTTTAAACACATCGTAATTGTCCCAAAAATGTTTGTTGTTATCGCTGCTATTTTGACTGTCCTTTATTCACATAAAAAATATATACTTGTTTTTTTTAGCAGCACTTTGCCTGCCCTTGCTTTTAAATGGACAAAAGTTTAATATAGTTATTACTTGTCAAGACGTGGACTATGATGCAGCTTACTGCGAGACTTTCGCAGCTTGCTGCGAGGAATGTTTTCCCGTGGTGCAAACGGACTTGACTGGACAAGACTTGCAGGTAAATACATGATTTATTCTTACTCAAAAGTACTACAAAAACAAAAGTCGCACACAAGGCGGAGACACAAACTTGGCGCAGGGTACAAAAACTAACACTTAAACAGACTAAGGACATGAAACAAAAAACACTTACTGTGGCGTGAAACGAGCAGCATAAGCTATGAACAAGCATTGAAAGTCAGTAACTATGGCATGAAGTGAGCAGCATGAACCAAGCATGAATCATCAGCATGAAAATGTCATCAGAGTAATGTCAGGAGTAATGTCAATGTCGCCAGGCCGATTCCCTGGCAACTACAGGCTTAAATAATAATGTCTCATGGTTGAGACAGGTGCGTGTGTCCAAATGAGTCAGGTGCGTGAGTCACATGAGGACAGGTGAACTAATCGGTCGTCATGGTGACAAAACAAACAAGAGTGCACAAACAGGAACTAAAAGAGTCCAAAAACCAACAGAACATAACCAAAAAAAACACGACCACAGAACATGACATTATTTTTGTAACAGCCTAATTAGCAGCACAAATACAGATACTGTATAAATATATACCGTAATTTTCGGCTTATAAGTCGCATTTTTTTTCATAGTTTGGCCGTGGGTGCGACATATACTCCGGAGCGACTTATGCGTGAAATTATTAACACATTACCGTAAAATATCAAATAATATTATTTATCTCATTCGTGTAAGAGACGAAGCAAATGGCAGCAATCGTCACAAACACGTCAGCAATCGTCACTCACACGTCAAACAAAAAGAATTCGGCGGGGGAGGGTCATGGCAGAAGTGCATTGTGGGTCATGGAATGCTGACTGCTAGATGCTACTGCCGTAGCTATTAAAATGGATCACATCAACATTGGCGGTAACTTATAAAAACTGAGAAGGGCTGAACTAAAATGGCACAGAAAAAGAAATCACATACTGCAGATTACAAGCTGGACGTAGTGAAATATGCAGCAGAGAACGACAATCGAGCAGCAGAAAGAAAGGACATACCAGAGGCGAAGATTTCATGGGATTTAGCGATTAGGAGTGACAGATTGTTTGGTAAACGTATAGCATGTTCTATATGATATCGTTATTTGAATGACTCTTACCATAATATGTTACGTTAACATACGAGGCACGTTCTCAGTCATATAACGTACACTTATTCAGCCTGTTGTTCACTATTCTTTATTTATTTTAAATTGCCTTTCAAATGTCTATTCTTGGTGTTGGGTTTTATTATTTTATTAAATTTCCCCCATAAATGCGACTTATACTCCAGTGCGACGTATACATGTTTTTTTTCCTTCTTTATTGTGCATTTTCGGCCGGTGCAACGTATACTCCGGAGCGACTTATAGTCCGAAAAATACGGTATTTGTTATTGAAGTAGTCATTTTTATTGTTAGTTAAAGGTCGATAGCTAAGGTTTACACTTTCTAATCCGATTAGTCGACTATCAAGATAGTCATTAGTTGCAGCCCTGTTTTTTTTTAATACTCCAAAACACTTCCAAATAAATTATAAAAGGGGCGAGAATAAAACACTGCGTGTCAACCATTTGTGTCATGTTTCATGAAATATAGCAACAAGCAATAGAGTGCTTCCAGTCCTTTCTACGTTCCAAGTGGTTGGTCTTTTTGCGTTACGATATCTCTCTATTCTTACGTGTCAAGAAGCTTTTTCCTGTAAAATACTGGAAGACAGAAGAAGTCAATAGCAGGCTAGAGGTCAGCAGCCACAAGATACACCACAAAGAACAAGACATCCTTTTTTTTCATACACAAGTGCACGGCAAAGGGTCAATACAGGTTTGGAGCACCACCACAAACTGTAAACACACACGAGGTTGGTATTTGTTCTCAATCACCTGCATGTATCGACCCCGGTGCATTCTCTTTCCTTTCATTTATTTAGCGACTTTTTTTCCTCACCCGTGTATTGATTTACACATTGGGAATTGTGCTGGTACATCATATTCTAGCTTTGACCATTTGTGTCCTTCTGCATCCATCCTCTGCTGCTCCTTAATGGCTCCCACTTTAAACTTAACGGTCAGTGTAACAACACGGCTTTCAATATGCTTTAATTAAAAAAAAAGGGGGAGGTATTCATATAAATGCAATGCCACCACATAGACAGTGGAATAACGGGCAAGAATCCCAAGCTTTTTATGTTTCTTTATATGATCTGGTTCACTGGAGCGCTGCAGTGGGAACTTCCAGTATTTAAACTGGTCCCCAGTGTTTGAACCCTGCTCGCTATACAGAGCATAAAGCAGATAGCTGAGAGGATGCATACACAGATGAAAGGCTGCAATGCGCCCTCCAAAGGGAACGTGGCAGCCCGGGAGTGTGCTTACACACGGTGTTAGTTGTGCGATTGTTCTTTTTGTCTCTTGTCGTCACACTTTAAAGAACACAGGAGATGTTGCGGCAGCAGCGTCGCTTCTGGTCTGAAGGTTGTGAAGTTGTAAGCCCCGGAGAGAAGACTTTGTGCAGAAATGGTTGAACGTTGATTGCATGACAAAGGAGGTCGCACCTCGCATAGATGAGTTTTTCTTCAGCTAAAACAGACAGTGGTGTTGTCGTCAAAATAACATATGAACCAGGAATGGAGCAGATGTGTCTCTGTAGCATCAGATGTTTCCCTATATCACCTATGTCTCTTCTCAATGAAAAGGTGTGGCGCAGGTTCTTATATGGTGTTGTTGCACTGTTAAGCTGTCATTTTATTCCTTTCAATGAAACAACAAGCCACGACAAGGCAGTATCCCAGCATGCACAAAGTATTTGCTTCTATCCAATAATTTATAGTATCAGTTCTATTATTCTGATTCCACGAAATCAGTGCCAATTTGGAAATAAAAATTATATAGTGCATCAGGAAAGTATTCACAGTGTGTCACTTTGTCCACAGTTTATGTTACAGCCTTATTTCAAAATGAAATATATATTTTGTCCTCACAATTCTACACACAATACCCCATAACAACAATGTTACAAGTTTTAATTTTTTTATATATTTTTTTTTTTGTTGAGAATTTTAATTTTATTAATGGAAAACCCCTTGAAATGCAGCATCTCGTTTTCAAGGGGGACCAAAGACATTTAAAATTAACACAATACACTACAACACAGGACAAGTTACACAACAAACAATTACAGACAATCAATAAAGACAATTTTGCTCAGATTCCTCACAGCTCACACAACTCTCTCAGAATTTACAATATTTACAATAGAATAACATAAAAGGCAGTTAAATAAATATATTATTATGAAATTAAATTTTTGCAACTGTATTAAAAATTAAAAAATAAATGTAAATGACATGTACATACTGTAATTATTCACAGCCTTTGTTCAATACTTTGTTGATGCAATTTTGGCAGCAATTACAGCCTCAAATCTTACAATGTCACAAGCTTGGCACACCTATCTTTGGGCAGTTTCACCCATTGCTCTTTGCCGCACCTCTCAAGCTCAATCAGATTGGATGGGAAGCGTTGGTTTTCATCCAGCATGTCTCTGTACATTGCTGCATTCATCTTAGTCTAGTCAGGGAGGTGACCAAGAACCTGATGGTCACTCTCTCAGAGCTACAGCATTCCTCTGTGGAGAGAGGAAAACATTCCAGAAGGACAACCATCTCTGCAGCAATCCACCAATCAGACCTGTATGGTATAGTCGCCACACAGAAGCCATTACTTAGTAAAAAGTTTGCCAAAAATGCAACTGAAAGACTCTCAGAACATGAAAAGTGAAATTTCCTAGTCCGATGAGACAAAGAATGAACTCTTTGGCGTGAATGCCAGGTATCATGTTGAACATGCATACGATACAATGTAATGCATCACACATTTCTAGTTGTTTCATTACAGCACGTCCGAAAAGGAGTAGGAAAAAGCAGAGCTTATTTAGTCCTTCCCCTTTTCATACCATAGCAATTTTATCCAGTTGCCTTGTTCTCTGTAACAGAACAGTGAACAAATGAATAATAATTAAATAATCTACCATAGTAAGCAAACAAATATTAAATACATAAATAATCTTTGTCTCAATTAAAAAAAAAAAAAAAAGGGTTCAAGATGTTCATCACAATTCTTGTTCTGTGTACTTTGTGAACACTTGTAGTTTGAACAGCTTCTTAAACTGTCATGATCCGTGGCCCCGATCATGTTTTTGTATTTTTTGTTAGTTTTGGACTCCTTTAGTTCCTGTTTGTGACACCTCTGAGTTTGGTTAGGTTGCCATGCTGCTTATTGTTTTCACCTGCCTCTGGTTAGTGGTCGGCACGCTCAGCTGCTGTCAACCACTAATCAGAGAGCTTTTTATTTTTTATTTCTTTATTCATCATAAATCATAGCTTGAACCAAAAACAGGAAACAAGCAAAAGGAAAGCGTGCCGCTCGCACGAGAAGCTAAATAACCAAAACTTAGCACAGGAATCATTAGCCAAGAAAACAAGGAATACCCAACGTAACTGTTGCATTCGCAAACAAGGAAGCCAGACTGAGCCTGGCAAGCAAGGTGAATAAAAAGCTCTCTGATTAGTGGTTGACAGCAGCTGAGCATGCCGACCACTAACCAGAGGCAGGTGAAAACAATAAGCAGCCATGGCAACCAAACCAAACTCAGAGGTGTCACAAACAGGAACTAAAGGAGTCCAAAACTAACAGAAAATACAAAAACATGATCCGGGCCACGGATCATGACATAAACTGAATCATATTGGTGCTTTGTTTGATTTCTTTGGTTAATCCATTCCATAACTTAATTCCACATACTGATATGCTAAAGGTTTTAAGTGTTGTATGTGCATACAAATGTTTTAAATTAGTTTTTCCTCTAAGGTTATATTTCTCCTCTTTTGTTGAGAAGGATTGTTGTACATTCTTGGGTAGCAGGTTAAAGTTTGCTTTATACATAATTTTGCAAATGCACCAAATCGTTGAATTTCAATAATTGTGATTTAATAAATAAAGGGTTTGTATGTTCTCGATATCCAACATTATGTATTATTCTAATTGATCTTTTTTGTAACACATTTAGTGAATGAAGCGCACATTTGGAGTTGTTTCCCCAAATTTCTGCACAATAATCCAGATATGGTAACACTAGCGAGCAGTAAAGAATATGAAGTGACTTTTGGTCTGGAACATGTTTTGCTTTATTCATTATTGACGTGTTTCTTGCTACTTTATGTTGTATATTTTTTACATGAGATTTCCAGTTCATTTTATCATCTATTGTTACACCCAAAAAACTATTTTTTGGGTGGATTTGGACTGGAAAAAAGATTTAAGAAACTCAAGTTGAGTTACATCGAGTAAATGGTGTCGTTTCCGTAATATGGTCCATGTACAGTATAAATGTAAAATGGTAAATGGGTTACACTTGTATAGCGCTTTTCTACCTTCAAGGTACTCAAAGCGCTTTGACACTATTTCCACATTCACCCATTCACACATACATTCACACACTGATGTTGGGAGCTGCCATGCAAGGGTGAAGTATCTTGCTCAAGGACACAACGACCGTGACGAGGTTGGTAGAAGGTGGGGATCGAACCAGGACCCCTCAGGTTGCTGGCACGGCCACTCTCCCAACCGCGCCACGCCGTCCCCTATATTAGTGCTAGTGACATTTTAAAATAAATCAATCAGTCAATCAAAACTTTAATTACATAGAACTTGTCATACACAGTCAAGTAAACAAAGTATGTAGAGATATTGAAATATCCATACATACATATATAAATATATAATAATATAAATATATGTATGTGTGTGTGTGTGTATTATATATGTATATTTTTTAATATATATAAAAATAAAATAATATTTAAATAATAAAACAATAAAATCATAAAATAGTAAGAATAAAAGTAGTATCAATAGCATCCATCCATTTTCTACCGCTTGTCCCTTTTGGGGTCACGGGGGGTGCTGGAGCCTAATAAATAAAATGGAAAATAAAATAATAAAACATAACGACCTTAGAAGAATTTGAAATGTTTAGCAAAAAGCCTAAATAAATCATTATAAGACATTTTATTATTTTGGACTTCTTTTGTCTGCTTTTATTTCAACATACACTATATCAGACATGATTTGCAGCCGTTTTATTCAACTAAAAACATCCTCACCAAGCACACTGTATTTTGGGAGAATGACCTTACACAGTGTTGCATAATTTCCAATCCCTAATTCGTGGCTCCTGCAGTCTCGACTGCGGGCATGATTTGCATGGATTTGTTTTGCAACCATAACAATGATTTGCATCCAATGAAGAGTAAAAGCACCTCAACCGGCACACCACAAAGACCTCTGATTGTGATTCTGATTACTATTCAAATTGTTATACACACCAGGACAATGAAGTGCATAATTTGACTCAAAATTCCCAGAAAAAAAGACATGCTGAGTTTCCCCACTCACTTACTAATGTGAGATATTATATTCGTCTAGTTCTTAGACAAACTCAGTCTTCCTCCTCAACCACTCTGTTTTCCCTCTTCTCCTCCTCCCCTATGCTGTTGTCTTCCACCTCCAGAAATAAGATATATGCGACGATGGGAGACCATGTGAAGACAAACAGAGCACGCCCCCACACCTGAGCTCTTTCCGAGGCTAATAAGATGACCGCTTGCTGGCTCGATGTCCGCGCCGTGAGGTCAACTCCAATATTCTCCATGCCCAGTCGGCGGAAATACATCCTATTATCATCTACTTAATTGGCTATTTAGCAAGGCAGCTATAGTCATCGTAAACATCTTGACAGGTCAATTTACTCAAACCCTCATTGACTTTTTGCTGCCTACTGTATAAATAAATCAATTACATACACGGGCTTCTTAAAAATGACTGTAATTAATCAAAGTGTTTATCATACAGACATACAAAAGGGAACTTTAGTAATTTTCTTATTTTCCTTTTGCCACATACTTTTGGTAAAGGGCTGTTTTTGTTTGGTTGTGTTTTATGTAGCTGCTGAGAAAGTGCTTTGTGTTTTATTACATCGACAAATATACTGCCGCTTTATGAGTTTGGATGCAATTATCATACACTTTCCCAGGGTGAACTCTCCTGTGCCAAATTGAAAATGTATTAAATAGTGACACCGGCGTGTAGCAACTTCTCCAAAACAGGAAATCATTTCACTTCTTTACAGAGAGTTTATGTTTACATTTGCTACCCCATTACATTGTGCAGGTTTCCTAGGAGTCAGTCGTCGCTCATTGAAGCAGGTTCAAATCCAGCAAAGACAAGGAACAAACTCTCACATTCACACTAGATCAACCCAAAACGTTGAAAGAGCCATATTGGACCAAAAATACAAATCTGTCTGGAGCCGCAAAAAATTAAAAGCCGTATATAAGTCTTATAAGGAAGACAACACATGACTTAAGTGTCTATATTAGCTATAACAGCCTACTATCAAATTGACTATGTGTCGCAGGCTGAAGCAAGTCTTCGTTGACAGAAATGTTGAAATTTTATATTTATTCTACACATTTTTAGAACATTAGAAACCATTAGTAAATCAGAGGCTACTCAGAAGTTGCGATAACTCCTGGAAATTACTGGCTTTTAATGGCCATAGGTGTGTCCAACTTGTGTCCAAGTTAAAGGAAACGGCAGGCTGTCTTTTTAATAGATTTATTACAATCTTTGGCAAGCTAGGTAATGTTTGCTGTGGTCTGGAACAGCATGGCACACAAACAACTATCTGAAATGCAGCCAATATTACATACAGGTAATGTGTCATGAGACATGCAAAACTAAATTATTTACAAAGAGGATAAAAGTAAAGGATATTAAATGAGCTCAAATATACCTACAAATGAGGCATAATGATGCAATATCAGAATCAGAAGAATCAGAATGAGAATAATGAGAGTTTATATTGCCATTGTTTGAGAACGGGTTCACAAACTAGGAATTTTATTTGGCGCAATTGTGCAACATAAAACACATATAACACAGAATAGAATAACATGAGCTGTAACTGAGCTATCAGATCTTCATGTGTCTGATGGCAGAGGGGAAAAAAACTGTTCAGGTGGCGGGAGGCGTGGGTCTGGATGGACAGTAGTCTCCTGCCTGAGGGGAGAGGGGAGAATAGTTTGTGTCCAGGGTGAGAAGAGTCAGCTGTGATCCGACCCACACGCCTTCTGGTCCTGGAGGAGAACAGGTCCTGGAGGGGTGGTAGTTTGCAGCCAATCACCTTCTCAGCAGCACGTACCATGCGCTGCAGTCGATACAGCTAGCCTAACATAGCATGTTAGCATTGATTAGCTTTCAGTCATGCACTGACCAAATAGGCCTGATTAGCACTCCAACAAGTCAATAACATCAACAAAGCGCATATTTGTGCATTCAAGCACAGCATAAAACTTTTGGTGGACAAAATGAGACAAAGGAGGAGTGGACGATTTTACATGTAAACAAACTGTTGCGTCACAGTCCACACTATGGTGAGTTCAAAAACCGCTGAAATTAGTAGGACAAAAACGATGTTCACCAAATGCTCTCATCAGTGAAGCATACACACAAACATTAAACAGTGGGCTTTCTCACAATTGGGAAGGTCTGTGTCATGTTTGTCCTCAAACAAAAATCATAATAAAACAAAAAAAAAAGATTTTTCCCCCATCTTTTTCCATTTTCAATCCTTTTCAAAAAATGCTCCAGGGATCCACAATGGTGGCGATAAAGAACCGAATGCGGCTCAAGAGCCGAATACGGCTCGAGAGCCGCGGGTTGCTAACACCTGCAATAGGTCGATAATTAACTGTATTATAGTAACAAACCCAGAATATGACAAATCTCCCACCAAAAAAACCTGCAATTCACGTCCAATTGCCCCACATGTGTAAAAAGCAGTCAATCACTTCAAAACATGTATCTTCTCCTAACACTTGCTGAAATTCAAATTTCTTATTGAGAAATCACCAAGAAGCTTGCTATGGTTCTGGACTATCTTGCCAGTTGTGTGGAATACAGAGTTATTGTTAATCAGTTTGGAGTGCACAAATGCAGCGTGATTTTTTAATATTCGCCTTATCTTCCGTCATATTCATATTTTGTTTGGGAGTCCGAATAAAGCCGACATTTTTCATTCCCTTAGCTACCGTCTTTAAAAAATCTATGTTTCTTTATTTTTCCCATCGATGCACTTCAAAATGTTCCGTTCTTTTCATTTGTGAAGCAAATAAACAGGAGTGTGTGCTTCCGGGTTATAACTCCCCCGTTGAGACTGGCGCATCCGCGATACGAAGGCCCGCCTCAGAGATATCTGGTTTTCAATCACATAATCCAGGTGTGTCAGTCCGACTTTTCAAAAACCGAACAGGATCGGATTAAGGTGTTCCCATAGGTTCTAGGATGTTTATTTAGAGCCGAACTATTTGAGAAATCGGACTTGTTTAGTGCATGGACGCATACTGACTGTTCGTGTGTTCTTAATTACTTCACCTACTTTTCTCCGAGTGCCATTCACACTGAATGTTAGGTGGTGGTGGTCGGAGAGGCTGTTTCTGTCCGTCCACCCCTAAGCAACTGTGAATGTGGAGTGAATGAATCGTGACTTCTCTGTGTAACCTGCTTTGGGTCCTGTTCTTTCGCTGTGTTTCTTTGATTATTTCCTCTTTGAGGAAGCTAGAAATCTTTTGAAGGAGCTAGAAATGCTCCGTTGTATTGTTGATTAGGGTGTGTTTAGTTCAGCTTGGTCTTTTGCTGGTTTCCAGGACATTTGCTGTGAGTTTAGTGTTTTCTTTATGCTTCCTTAGCCCGTTTGCCCTTTGTGCACTTCCCCGCTACACATCTTGTTTTTGTTCTTCCTGCACCGCCCCTCTCACCTGCACTTCGCCTGCCATCTCTACATCTTAGAATCTGGACCAACAACACCAGCAAAGAATGTCAAACATTGAGTCATGAGAAATAATTGCTAGGTACTGTACATCTAATCTATTAGCAATATTTGCTAAAATGTCATCTGATGTAATTTCACGACGGCGGTTAAAGCTCAGAAGCTTTGTGAAACTTAAATAAAATTTCCAAATCCAAACTCTGAATTCCTTGGGGTATTAGACTTTATGGGCTCTACCGTACTTTGTTTTTAGGGATGTGTTTCGCCTCCATACATTGTCTATGGTCGTCAGAAGTGCCGTGGTGGCAACAGAGTTGCCGGTGTTCCTCTCTAGATCAAGACTGTGATTAATAAAATGGGCCTCCTGGTAACCCTGCAGCCGATCCTCACTTTCTCCCTTTACAACTTTATACTGCCTTTGTGAGCATGTGCTTGCATCCTAGTGTGTGTGTGTGTGCACCTCTCATCCTTACTCTCTTTCAAACATCTTGCATGAGACAAAAAGTAGTCTTTCTTCTCCCTTTCATCCTGCACCCTCTAAAGCTAATGGTAAATCATGCATGCGCACTCATAGCCAGAGAGCAATCATTACAAAGGTGACACAGGTGAACAGCAACGATGGATGATGAAGGATAGCAAAAAAAAAAAAAAAAAAAATTTTTTTTTGTTTTTTTACCCGCAGGCGTTACCCTATATTGTCTAAAAAAGTTATTTGTGTAAAACACAGTTGGATGCCTGGGGTCATGAATCACACATATGCGTGGAGAAATAGAGCCATTATGTTGCTTTCATAGAGGAAGCACTGACTTACAGTGTCCTAAAGCCCTCTGCAGCCATAAAAAAGGAAGACCGGACAAGCAGAGCAAATGTGCTGAGCAGCCAATATTATGAAGTGTACATAATGCTTCCCTTATGAAATATCATCACTCAACAATGCTCCGATGCCCCTTGTCATAAACAAAATGTTGGTTTATAGTTCATATCAGGGCTAATAGACTGAGACATTACCTGACACAGGCCCACAGAGGGTTCCATACTCCCACAAGCCAAACATATTAAAAGCCTGATTCATCTTACAGGGATGTTTCAACCTAAACACTGATCAACAAAATACTGACTTTTGTTGTACTGTAGCTTGAATACCAACATTCTCCAGTGTCTACTTCCTGCAAGATGTTAGCTTTAATTAGTGTTGACATCCACACTGAAATACTGCAGTCTGACGTCACTTCCATTTATCAACTCCAGTCAATAATCTAATTATTAAAAACAATAAAATGTTAAAGAGGTTCATTTAGCCTACTAATGTGTATTTATAAATGGTTGATTACTTACTAGCCTATATAAATCAACCATTTATAAAAAAAAACAATAAAAGATGAAAAGAAAACAAGATCCCCTTTTCTGCCAATGCAGCTAAACTGTAAATGACGAAACAGAATTAGTTAAAACATCGAAACGTAATATTCTTAATATAAGTTGTTTTATGATAATAATATAAATTGATGAAGCAATAACATTTAAACACAAGAAGTGACAAGAAAACTATGAATAATTGCTGAGACATTAAGATTAAATAAGCTCTGCTTCTAAATGCTCCTATTCGAACATTTGTGCAAGTGTAACTATGTGTTTATAATGTAACTTGTCAGGCAGTTCCGGAAAAAAAATAAGACTATATAACCATGACCATACTTTAAAAAACAAAGTAAGTTTAAATAATGTAAAAAGTAAGTGATTGTAACACGCCCCAGGGGTGTGGCTATGTTGACAGATTATATTTTACAAACTGCTCTGCAGTGTTGTTCACCTGATAAAACAGGACAAAAAGGAGACAGAGTCAGCTTGTGTGTTGTTACGTTTCTCTTTCCTTGTTCATCTCATTTATTAAACAATTATCAACTTAATTCACTTTCTTTCTTTCTGTTTAAAGAGTTTCAGTATTCAATTATCACATTCACAAAATTACAATAAACCCATATCTTCTTCTTTTCTTACACATCATCATCAAAATCACAATAAACATCATTTCCTTCATATTCCCATATGTTTTATGTTCACAGTATCAATCAACTGGTTCTTAACGTTGGCATTTACCAATTATATTTTTAGAACGGAGTTGTCCTTTAACGTTCCACATAAACATGGACTTATTTATCCAAACCATGAATTGGCATTTATCATGAAACCACAATTCACAAAATATGGACCCCAAAAGGTAGGCTAAATACTGCATTGGCATAACACAATGGACTAGTAAGATTCATTACAAGGCACTTCAGTAGAGAAACAACTACCTAAATCAAAAACGAAAATATACTGTCTCAAATGCAACAGGCATCACTCATATAAAACACTAGAAAAACGGAGCTTCAAATACTGCAGGGAGCAACATAATACTGTCACAGAAACAAACAAAAGGACACGTTTTTAAGCAGCAGTAACATGGCTGCCATGAATCTGTATGTTTACACTGAGATTCACTTCACACATCAAAGTTCTACAAAATCACGACATTTCTGGTAAAGAACCAAGAGAATCTTTGCTTTACACCATAAAGCGCTCATAGAGAACATGTAGTATGTTCTAATATTGTATTTACCTGATAAAACAGGACAAAAAGGAGACAGAGTCAGCTTGTGTGTTGTTACGTTTCTCTTTCCTTGTTCATCTGAAGAGAAGACGTCACGTGACCACCTATACTACCTGTCTCACAGAAGGGGTTTTGCCACCTGGTGGCGAAAGGTGGAATAGGCCTGTGCCTGAATTATCAGTTCACTGCTCATTCTACTGAACACTGAGGCTCTTAAAAATACAAAAGCAAATACATAAAAAACAAAAATGTGACAACACATTTGTGTATGTCACATGATCTTACTGTATACTGGAGTTTTACTCGCAAAGAAAGTTTGTAAAAAATACAATAGCACTTCAATTTATGATCTTAATTGGTTCTTTGACAGAGCTTTTAACCCAAAACACTTGTATCTCAAATCAACATCTCCCATTAAAATGAATTGAAATCAATTTAATTGGTGTTTGCTTGTTTAGCTGAAACAGGCTTGTAGGGATGAAATAGCCTCTGTGTGTTTTCCTGACCTAACGTATATTCCGCTCTACCCCGGTATTGAGCACTTTAGTATGGGGAACATATTCTAAGTAACAGAGACTTAATTTAGAGTTATTTGGACACTAGGGGAACATATAAGGGTTAGGGTTAGGGCTATGGTTAGGGTTACTAATAAGCAATAATTCTGAGGTTATTGAGGGAAGACGCTTAGTTAATGGTTTACTGGTTGTATAATAAGGTCATGCAGAATAAGGCATTAATAACTACTTAATAATGACTAATTAAGAGCCAATTTGTTACTAATTTGAATGTTAATAAGCAACTAATTAATGGTGAATATGTTCCCCATACTAAAGTGTTACCATATATGTATATATATATATATATATATATATATATATATATATATATATATATATATATATATATATATATATATATATATATATATATATATATATATATATATATATATATATATATATATATTTATTTTATTTTATTTTGTTCATAAATGCACACCGTTTAGATATCATTTTCATTCTTGGCTGGTGTTGGACTCATTCTGGTTCAGTAAGGTGCGGACTAGCGGAGAATACGCTAAAATTGCTTGACGACACACTCGGTCATATTTCTGATAATTCTTTTTTTTAAGTCAATGAATATCATCACCGTTCCACACACACACACGCTCACTTTCTTCTTAGCCATGGTTGGAAAACAAATTTAAGGTTGATTTCTTGCTATAAGCTAATGCCAGCGACCAGATGATTTGGGCGGCTCTTATCTTATCTTATCGTATCTTATGGCATTTTCTAAACATAGCTTGCAACTTAAAACATAACAATTAGCTCTTATCTCAAACCACTTTAATGTTAGGGCACTCCTAAGTTGAGGTTCTACTGTATAAAAATGCACATATCTTTGAATATGCACAATTACTTAAATACTTTTTACATACCTCCATAATATGCATTGTATACAGTGAAAAAGTCCCGTCGACTTTAAATGCATTTCATACGATGAGTATTATTTCTTATACAATGTTCATGTTTTTTCACTTTTTCAACAAACAATAGTGTGTGCAAACTGTGCACAGCCTCTTTTCTTTTCCAAGTAATGAAATCAGTTATCTTTGGGGACTTTGAGTTTTCCAGTCTACGCCAATAATTCAGCACCAGTGTCAGTCATTGTATTACTTGCTGTTGTTACCGTGATGTTTGTTTACTAGTGACATCTGTGCCAGTCCAGGAGGACAGCTCAGTGTGATCACAGTCATTAGCGTGTAATGCTGAATATTAGGCTTCCTGTCTACTGTGAATACCTATACCCAGAAATCCTCAACTGCTGTCTGCCTCAGATCAATCACCTTAACTCAAGGATGATTTAAAGTAAATATCTTCCCTTTTCAAGCAAATGTGCACATAGAAATATTGGGTCATGCTGTGTGTCTAAAAACACATCACTGAAGGAGTTGTTCAGGCAGCAGAGTTTCTAGGGCAACAATCAGTGTAATTGTCCTAAGTGTGACACATGCAATCTGCTAAAAGCCCTGAAGCCAATCAGCCCAGGTGTGTCCAGGGATTAAGCGGGTGGAGGACAGGTGAAGTCAATGAAAAGTGACAGGGACACACACACACATACACACACATCCTCAAAGCAGGGACACGTTGCATAAACAGCATCATGGATTGAACATACCAAATTAGTATTTCCTTACTGATGTGCATACTCTATCAAAGCAACACTATGAGGATTTGCAACACAGTTTGTAAATATAGTATACCTATGTGACGCAACAAAATAGGGAACAGTGTAACTGCTATTGCCATGGCAACCTTGGATCAGATACTTTAGTGTTCTATGATATTGGTGGACCAGCACACTAGCTTTGATGCTATTGTAACCTTATTATCACTTCCAAGTCAGTAGTTACTTACTTAGTTAGTTAGTTAGCTAGCTGGATGGTTGGTTAGTCAGTTAGCTAGTTAGTTAGCTAGTTAGTTAGTTAGTTAGTTAGTTAGTCAGTTAGTTAGTTAGTTAGTTAGTTAGTTAGTTTGTTAGTTTGTTAGTTAGTTAGTTAGTTAGTTAGTTAGTTAGTTGGTTAGTTAGTTAGTTAGTTAGTT
Organism: Entelurus aequoreus; assembly: GCF_033978785.1. Classification (NCBI taxonomy): domain Eukaryota; kingdom Metazoa; phylum Chordata; class Actinopteri; order Syngnathiformes; family Syngnathidae; genus Entelurus; species Entelurus aequoreus. The sequence goes on along the minus strand of NC_084739.1, from coordinate 25,693,510 downwards.
AGTTAGTTAGTTAGTTAGTTAGTTAGCAGCATAATTTAAAAAGGTATGAACAGATTTTAATGAAACGTTTAAGAAATGTCCAAAACGGGATAAAGAACCAATGATTAGATTTTGGGGGTGATATAAAATAATGTCTACTACGTTACCTTACGTTTGTTACGAGGCTGAGTTTTTCTGCATGTGTATGTTGGCAGCGGTCTGGCCTCCCCCCACAGAGACAAAGAGAGTGGATGACTGACAAGAAGGTCCACTCCGTTTAGTTTATTGGAGCGTAGTTCAAAAAGTCATGGGTGGGATTTTGATGAAACTTTCAGAAAATGTCAGAAAATGGATAAGTAATATGCAATCCGGACTTGTGATTTTTTTTTTTTTTAAAGGATTCTTTACTATCTGCGCTCCCTGAGTGCTTTTCCAGTTTTGTATTATGTATTGCTTCTTACCACATATTTGTCATCATATATTGCCTTTAGCCTTTATTGTAGTGGCTAAATGGCTCATTCTTTTTCTTAAAAAAAGACAGAAAAAGATGGTGTCATCATTATCAGAGAATGACACAAACCAGACAGTGATGCCAAACGACTTATCCCCAAGTGAGTCAGAGCTTTTCGTTATGTCACTCACACACACACACACACACACACACACACACACACACACGCACGCACACACACACCAGTGACCTAGAGAGATGAGCCACGTGGAAAAAGTGTTTTAAAGTTTTGGCAAAGCAACATAGGAGTGATGATGGTAATTTTAAACCAATGGTAAACAATGGGCAGCACGGTGGCAGAGGGCTTAGTGCGTCTGCCTCACAATACGAAGGTCCTGGGTTCGATCCTGCGCTCGGGATCTTTCTGTGTGGAGTTTGCATGTTCTCCCCATGACTGCGTGGGTTCCCTCCGGGTACTCCGGCTTCCTCCCACTTCCAAAGACATGCACCTGGGGATAGGTTGATTGGCAACACTAAATGTGCCCTAGTGTGTGAATGTGAGTGTGAATGTTGTATGTCTCTCTGTGTTGGCCCTGTGATGAGGTGGAGACTTGTCCAGGGTGTACCCCGCCTTCTGCCCGATTGTAGCTGAGATAGGCTCCAGCACCCCCCGCGACCCCGAAAGCAACAAGCGGTAGAAAATGGATGGATGGATGGATGGTAAACAATGAAGCAGACGAGCAACTAAGAAACATGACTTATTTAACGCAATCTGACAGTTGTGGTATGTAAATAATTAATGTTGTATTGTATTATGTTTTAATAACTGAAGGGTTTTGGTAGATTCGGGTCAGTTTTAAAATTTGGTCACTAATAAAACAGTATGACTTCAGCCATAGTGAGCTACATATGTGTAGATTTTCAAAGCCAGTGTCCTAGACATGTTTTGCATAAAATGGCTACTGTTTTTTCCAAAATATGTAACTCTGACAAAAGCAGCAAAAAACTGTCCACTGCAGAAAACACTGCATATCGCACCATCTCTGGGCAGCTATACTGTATTCTGTTAAATAAAACACTAACTGGTACTGGCAGGAGTTCAGAACAGTGATTGTCAAACTGTGATGTGTGTACCACTAGTGGTACGTCAAAGAATCACTTGATTAAAGTACAGTGTTTTATTTTCCTATATTCAAACAGGGTTACTGTTCAAACTGTGTGTAATGTTACAGTGGCCAAAAATATAAATATATCTGTTAACTAAAACCTCTGCCTCATGGTGCTTGGAGAGCTAAGTTGTTTTTTAGGTGGTTCTAAAAGTTTGAGAACCACTGATTCAGAACATTTCATTTAACATTTCCCCAATTTTTGTTAGCATAGTTGATCAAAAACATTTAGCCATTGGTCCATCCCTACTTAGATTTCTGAAAATACCAGTCATTCATTTTCTACCGCTTATCCTTGTTATGGGTTGTGGGAAGCTGAAGCCTATCATAGCTGACTTAGGGCAAAAGATGAACAAAAGGTTTAAACTTTTGAAATATACAGCACACCAAATCAGTAGGACATCTTCGTGTCTGCTTTGTTATTCATTTGATTAAAAGGTTAAAAGTCTTTGTGGTGGGCTGAAAGCCTGCAGGCTAGCGCCTTTTATTTTGCCTTATTCACTTCAACCAAAATCTATTAAACACGTTCTCTGGCTTGCAAAAAAAACAATTAGTCTCCTGAATAGGTCAACCTAATCATTCCTGAAAATGATATTCAATTATGGCATCTTCTGGAACATATCCCTATGTTTAGAGCCCCTCTGTTTTACAGAGATATGCAGTTTGCACTATTTTATGTCAAGGCTGCAACACAATGCACTAGAGGGTTAGTGATGCCTCAACAATGATGCTTTATGTTTTTTAATAATAACCTAGTTTTTTCATTGCTTTGTACCCTGTATGGGTCTCCACATACAGTATGGGTGGCATCCCCTAACTTATCCAATATTGCGGTACACAGTAGGTGCCCTCGACTTTTACATTTTTAATTAAAAAAGGTGTCACCACCCGCCCAGATGGTTAATGCCTTGTTAGGTTTTAGACTAGAGTGTCCTTTGTCGTTTTAGGTTTCCTACTTCTTGTCATTTCAAAAATGCCTTTGGTTTTTTTATGCACTGGTGTTTGATTGGGTTAAAGTCAGGACTTTCACGTTCTCACACATCAAATTCAACTCCAAGCATACTTTTATTGTCTTTGCTTTCTCTACTTTGCATCCCCATGAAATAGAATGCACTAATGCATGTTAAAATTAATTGTAAAATAATGTTTTTTCGAGTGTCCTGCACATCAATCTAATTACATAAATATCTAATTACATAAATCAATACAATTAAAACAATTAAACCTTGAATTTCCTTTACATTTGTAACATTTTATTAATGTGAAACAATTTTTATACTTTTTTAATCAAACTTGAATTTAATCTTATGCATGTTTTGTACTCTGTGATGAGGTGGTGACTTGTCCAGGTCCCGCCTTCCGCCCGAATGCAGCTGAGATAGGCTCCAGTACCCCCGCATCTCCCCCCGCCCAAAAAAAGGGACACGCGGTAGAAAATGGATGGATGGATGTTTTGTACTAAAACAAATTAATGTAGAAAAAACTGTTCAATAATTGTATTTTATTTTTTTAATGCAAAAAGTATTTTAACATTATTAAAACATATTTATAAATATTGCTACCTCAACACCAATTAGGATTTGAACCCAGTACCAATAGACTCATGAGAAAAGCACTAATACTGTGCACCACAACAGCCGCAGAGAATTTGAGGGCAAATTTGCCATTATATTCTTATCAGTGACGGAGCAGGAAGTGTCTGGGAAAACCTTTGCTGTAAAATTTAATACAAAGTGCCCTGATATACATTAATTTACATGTTCCATGTGCTTCTTCATGCAAAACAGAGCCCACTACAGATTAAAATTAGTCATCCAGATATTTTGTACAAAAATAAATAAAGTTGTCAGAGATGGGCAAACAGACATTTTGAGTAGTTCAAGAGATTTAGTGGCGTGCCCTTTGGTCTTGCCACAACATTGTCCTCTTTTTGCGCGCGCACTGAACGAAGAAAACGCTGCACAATGTCTACAGATTTGGCAAAACACGCAAAAACAAAAACTTTTTTTTCAACCTTTGTGCTGCTACTTTTATTGATCACCACAATATAACAATATAAAATAAGACAAATACTGCACTTTAATACATATAATACATAAATGAAACTTAATTTAGGCCAAAAACATGTACATTGCATTCGGAATGTATTCACGGCGCTTCGCTTGTTCTAAATTTTGTTATGTTACAGTCGTATTCCAAATTGGAATGAACTCATTTTTGTTCTCAAAATTCTACAGACAATACCCTATAATTTGCATAAAAAGTTAGTAGATGTATAAAACATGAAAACAATCCTATTTATATGCATTCACAGCCTTTGCTCAATACTTTGTTGATGCACCTTTGGCAGAAATTACAGCGTTAAGTGTTTTTGAATACAATGCCAAAATATTGGCCTATCTTTGGGCAGTTTCACCTATTCCTCTTTGTGGCACCTCTCAAGCTCCATCAGGTTACTTAATAAGCCTTTGTTTTTAATCAGAATGTCTCTGTACATTGCTGCACTCATATTTCCCTCTATCCTGATTAGTCTCCCAGTACCTGCCACTGAAAAATATCCCCACAGCATGATGCTGCCACCACCATGCTTCACTGTAGAGATGGTATTGGCTTGGTGGCGAGCGGTGTCTGGTTTCCTCCAAACATGATGCTTGGCATACATGCCAAAAATGTCAATCTATTGTCTCATCAAGCCAGATAGTTTTTTCCCCTCGGCCATCAGGCAAATGAACAATAACTCCTAACAGCAGCTCCTTGAATTCCTTGAATTCCTTCTAAGTCTAGCTGATAGCTCAGTTACAGCTCTTTTTATTACCAAATATGTGTTGTATGTTTTTATGTCGCACGTTTGCACCAAGAAAAATTCCTAGTTTTTGAACCCGTTCTCAAACAATGGCAATAAAACTATTCTGATAATTGTGTTCCCATGATCTGAGAGTCTTTCAAGTGCATTTGATATTTATATATATACAGTACAGGCCATAAGTTTGGACACACCTTCTCATTTAAATGTGTTTTCCTTATTTTCAAGACTATTTACGTTGTAGATTTTCACTAAAGGGATCATAACAATGACACCTGTTATATGAAAACCCTTTCAGGTAACTACCTCTTGAAGCTCATCGAGAGAATGCCAAGAGTGTGCAAAGCAGTAATCAGCACAAAGGGTGGCTATTTTGAAGAAACTAGAATATAAAACATATTTTCAGTTATTTCACCTTTTTTTGTTCAGTGCATAACTCCTCATATGTTCATTCATAGTTTTGATGCCTTCAGTGACAATCTACAAGACATATCTACAAGACAATCTACAAGACATATCTATAGACATGAAAATAAAGAAAATGCATTGAATGATAAGGTGTGTCCAAACTTTAGCCTGTACTGTAAATATATATATATATACTACCGTTCAAAAGTTTGGGGTCACATTGAAATGTCCTTATTTTTGAAGGAAAAGCACTGTACTTTTCAATGAAGATAACTTTAAACTAGTCTTAACTTTAAAGAAATACACTCTATACATTGCTAATGGGGTAAATGACTATTCTAGCTGCAAATGTCTGGTGTTTGGTGCAATATCTACATAGGTGTATAGAGGCCCATTTCCAGCAACTATCACTCCAGTGTTCTAATGGTACAATGTGTTTGCTCATTGGCTCAGAAGGCTAATTGATGATTAGAAAACCCTTGTGCAATCATGTTCACACATCTGAAAACAGTTTAGCTCGTTACAGAAGCTACAAAACTGACCTTCCTTTGAGCAGATTGAGTTTCTGGAGCATCACATTTGTGGGGTCAATTAAACGCTCAAAATGGCCAGGAAAAGAGAACTTTCATCTGAAACTCGACAGTCTATTCTTGTTCTTAGAAATGAAGGCTATTCCACAAAATTGTTTGGGTGACCCCAAACTTTTGAACGGTAGTGTATGTATATATATATATATATATATATATATATATATATATATATATATATATATATATATATATATATATATATATATATATATATATATATATATATATATATATATATATATATATATATATATATATATATATATGCCATACCACAGAAGGTGGCTGAGAACAACAGGGCCAAGGTTCTGTGGGACTTCAGCTCCAGACTTACAAACAGCTTCTGGCTAACCAACCAGATATAGTGGTGGTGGCCAAAGAGCAGAAAACTTGAGAAGTACCAAGGGTTGAAAGAGCAGCTGGAACGGATGTGGAAGGTCAAGGCTAGCGTGGTCCCCGTGGTAGTGGGGGCGCTCGGAGCAGTAACCCCCAATCTGGGAGGGTGGCTCCAACAGATCCCAGGAACAACATCTGAAGCCTCAGTCCAGAAGCACGCAGTCCTAGGAACAGCCAAGATACTGCGCAGAACCCTCTGGTAGAGGACCCGAACTTGAGGATGACACAGATACCACCCCACTGGGGTGGAAAGGAGTTTTTTTTTAAATGCATATACCCATATATGCATTTATACTAGGTATATACTAGGTATATATATATATATATATATATATATATATATATATATATATATATATATATATATATATATATATATATATATATATATATATATATATATATATATATATTTTATACATGTATATATATATATCTCCCGCAGTCAGTCGGATTCGACGAGTACTGTCATGATGTATGATATACCGGTATACTTATACATATACAAATGCAGCTGAGATAGGCTACAGCACCCCCTGCGACACCAAACGGGACAAGCGGTAGAAAATGGATATATTTATTAATTTTTATTTTTTTATAAACCCTAAATGAGAACACGCAGTGTCAAAAATCTTATTTGTAGCCTACTATTGTAATTATTGCACTGTTTTGTTTTGCCCTCAAACAGCAAATTGAATATCCAGCAGTGTCCACTGGAAATGACACTGGATTGTGCTGTATGGAATCCACATTTGGAGTCAGGCTCATTAATCAAAGGGCGCTCCCTTGTGGCCACCGTCGGTACAATTATGATTGGGAAAGTCGATTGACAGGAAACAATAACATCATGAGTGGTGATAGATAGATAGATAGATAGATAGATAGATAGATAGATAGATAGATAGATAGATAGATAGATAGATAGATAGATAGATAGATAGATAGATAGATAGATAGATAGATAGATAGATAGATAGATAGATAGATAGATAGATAGATAGATAATCCTCTCTCTCTCTCTCTCTCTCTCTCTCTCTCTATCTCTCTCTCTCTCTCTCTCTCTCTCTCTCTCTCTCTCTCTCTCTCTCTCTCTCTCTCTTTCTCTGCCTCTCTCTCTCCATCTTCTTCCTCTTGGCGTGCACTGAACTTGCATGCACTTGTTCAGTCTTCATTGGGATGAAGAGGAGGAGGAGGAGGATGCCACGTGATTGGCCAGGCGGGATCTGCTAGTCCTGCTCCTTGCGTCTCCTTGTTTACACCTGGCGGACTGGAAACAAGTCCAGAGTGCCTCTGGTAGACTCGGGCGACCGGCCTGCTTCCAACAGGGCTATTTGACGAGCGCGAATTAATCTTTTCGATGTTATTTTGCTTTGGTTTTTTTTACTCTTTTATCAGTTAACTTAGCTTAAACTTTTTTGATGACTTTTTTTTTTACCGCTGTTATTTTAAACACGCTAACTTATAACCGCAGCCTGGATGACTAACGACATGTTTTCGTTGTAAAGTTCCTTGGAGGAGAAATTACACCAGACTGTCACTTAATGGTGGGATCGGACTCTGCTTCTTGCTATTTTGTGAACAGATATATCGCATTTCCGGAGAAGAAACACTTATTTGTGTATGCGAACATCCCCCGGACGCTTTGCGGCAGAGTAGCCGGAAAAGATGCTCTCTTTTCGAATGCAGCGTGGACAAGCTGGCGGTTCTGTTGTGCTTCTGCTCCTGCTCGGGGGATATGTCGTGTGTGATACCGGTAAGTTCAGAAAATATATACAAAGTATTATTTATTATTATTAGTAGTAGTAGTAGTTATGGTAAGCATTGGCAACAATTTAAAAAGTTAACATGAGCATCTTTTACGAGATAATAGTACGTAATTCAGACACTCTTTGGACAATTAACAAATCCAACTTACCCACCGCAAAGTAACTAAGATTCTCCCTAAAATAATCAAAAACAGTATATAAAGTGTTTTGGATTCAGGGTAGTTGCTCTTTTAAAGACATGAGTACTGTAATTAAAGTTAAAGTACCACTTGGTGTGGTGAAATTACCCTGTGCATTTGACCCATCCCCTTGTTCCACCCCCTGGGAGGTGAGGGGAGCAGTGAGCAGCAGCGGTGGCTGCGCTCGGGAATCATTTTGGTGATGTAACCCCCAATTCCAACCCTTGATACTGAGTGCCAAGCAGGGAGGTAATGGGGTCCCGTTTTTATAGTCTCTTCTACTTGGAAAATCAACAAATCCAACTTACCCACCGCAAAGTGACTAAAGTTCTCCCTAAAATAAACAAAAACAGTATATAAAGTGTTTTGGATTTAGGTAACTTGCTCTTTTAAAGACATGAGTACTGTAATTAAAGTTAAAGTACCACTAGGTGTGGTGAAATTACCCTGTGCATTTGACCCATCCCCTTGTTCCACCCCCTGGGAGGTGAGGGGAGCAGTGAGCAGCAGCGGTGGCTGCGCTCGGGAATCATTTTGGTGATATAACACCCAATCCAACCCTTGATGCTGAGTGCCAAGCAGGGAGGCAATGGGTCCCATTTTTATAGTCTCTTCTACTTGGAAAATCAACAAATCCAACTTACCCACCGCAAAGTGACCAAGGTTCCCCCTAAAATAAACAAAAACAGTATTTAAAGTGTTTTTGATTTAGGTTAGTTGCTCTTTTAAAGACATGAGTACTGTAATAAAGTTGAAGTACCACTGATAGTCACACACACACTAGGTGTGGTGAAATTACTCTCTGCATTTGACCCATCCCCTTGTTTAACCCTTCGGAGGTGAGGGGAGCAGTTTGCAGCAGCGGTGGCCCCGCTCTGTAATCATTTTTTGGTGATTTAACCCCCAATTCCAACCCTTGATGATGAGTGCCAAGCAGGGAGGTAATAGGTACCATTTGTATAGTCTTTGGTATGACTCGACCGGGGTTTCATCTCACGACCTACCGATCTCAGGGCGGACACTCTAACCACAAGTTAATTCACTGAGCCGCTGATTATGATTATGTTGAGGCAGCAGCCAGCTCTAATGGAGATGCTTCACTTGGCACAAAGGTCATAGGTCACTGTAGATGAGCTAATGGGACTTGGACAACTGAGGTGGCAGTGGTCATCTCCTGTGTTGGAGCCTGGACGTTCCCTCCCTTGCTTTTGTCAGACTGCAACATGAAACAGAAAAATCCCGGGGTTTAGTGGATTAAGATTGCTTTACAGTGAGGAGGGAAAAAAAGAACAATCCAGAAGATTTACCAAAAAGACCACTGAAGTGAACACAGTGTGCAAAGTTTACTTCTGGCATTAATGACTGCAGTATAATGACACACCGATTGTCTCTACAGGTCTGTGGTCAGTCCTGACCCCTCCCTTTCAGGAACAATACACGTGTGAGAGTGTGTGTGTGTGTGTGTGTGTGTGTGTGTGTGTGTGTGTGTGTGTGTGTGTGTGTGTGTGTGTGTGTGTGTGTGTGTGTGTGTGTGTGTGTGTGTGTGTGTGTGTGCGTGCGTGTATTATTCCCTGAGCAGGCGGCGAAGAAAAGCAGCTTACGTTTATTAAAATTGTAGACCGCTCTGAAATCCTCGCATGAGAATTGTTGATATTAAGCGTGGAGTATTGCAGGGAGGTCCTGTTAGGGGAGCAGAGCTGGGAGGAGGGGGGACACCAAAGGGGACAAAAGATCAGTGTGCCTCAATTTGTGTCTATAGGAGAGACAGAAACGGAGATATATTGTGTTTGTTTCACATTTCTGCAATTGTTCTTCAGTGTTTACACACTCAATAAGTACTTGTGTGCTATTAGTGTTATTTTTACTGAGCTGGCATGTGGGAGGTGTGTTTGCGCTGTTTTTGCAACACATCAGGTAAATGTTGGTATGACCCTGGGGGATTAAGGGGGTCAAGACAGGAGGAGAGCAAAGTATCTACTGTAAGTGGCAGTTAAGTGTGCAAAGTTGGAGTCTGTAACATGTCAGGCATTTCCTTGAAAGGCTGGGTGAATGTTGCTGTTAAGTGTGGTAATCTCATTTTGATCAACAGTGCAGCAGATTATTTGTTTGTATTGATTTCTTTTACCACAAATCTGCATGAACCGTTAGCTTGTTTGATGGAGAGATACAATAAAACATTATGGACGCCACATAATGTCTTCAATAGGAAACATTTTGTACATACAGTACTGTATATATTTGTATAAATACAGTGTGTACAGTTGTAGTGTCTTTAATAATTAAATAGCTTCTTAACTTTAAACTTGAATAAAGTAGCCTTAAAGGACACAATTGTGATGTCCGACTAGATTAAAGTGTCAACTGAAACTGCAGTCAACAGGTAACTCAATACATTGGGCAATAAAGCTACAAAAGAAATCTCTTTGGGCTAAGCTTCAACCAGAGTGGTTCGTCAGGCCGGTCCCGTCAGTGTTGACGAGACACAAGCACGTTCTGTCCCGAGGCAATGCATTAGTTTTATGGCCATCAGGCGGCAGGGGATGGGATCGCTGGCCAGCCACTGGCCTCTCTGCTGTATTATTCATACGTGCAAAGTGGTCTTTGTTAATATTTAAAAATGTGCTTATGATGCTCACATTGTGGACAGCAAAGGAGCAAGAAGTGGGAGGGTAACAGCTGCTTGCTTCTCATCGGCGTAACTTACCCTCCAAGGGGGGCTACTGGGGGGCTGTGAAGGATTTTAGGGTACCAATTGGCTTTTAAAGACAAGATGAAAGAGTGGCTGTTCTAACAAGTGTGCCAATTGCACCCACACTACAGTGGAACCTCCACGGCTGAACACGATCCGTTCTGGGTCAAAGATCTACTATTTGGAAACAATTGAGATAAAACCGGCAGCACGGTGGAAGAGGGGTTAGTGCGTCTGCCTCACAATACGAAGGTCCTGAGTAGTCGTGAGTTCAATCCCGGCCTCGGGATCTTTCTGTGTGGAGTTTGCATGTTCTCCCCATGACTGCGTGGGTTCCCTCCGGGTACTCCGGCTTCCTCCCACCTCCAAAGACATGCACCTGGGGATAGGTTGATTGGCAACACTAAATTGGCCCTAGTGTGTGAATGTGAGTGTGAATGTTGTCTGTCTATCTGTGCTGGCCCTGCGATGAGGTGGCGACTTGTCCAGGGTGTACCCCGCCTTCCGCCCGATTGTAGCTGAGATAGGCTCCAGCGCCCCCCGCGATCCCGAAGGGAATAAGCGGTAGAAAATGGATGGATGGATCGATGAGATAAAACCCACGTGAATGTTTTTAGGTAAGATGTTAACATTCTTAATGGTCATTGTAACATTATGGGACTATAAACACTTAAATTTTTCGAATTCAATGACTAATGAGCAGTGTGTACTAAAAGCCATTATTTAGTCATGTTTTATCTTTTGCACTTAATTAGGGATGAAACTATAGAATGGATTCGGGCAAAAGCTTTGATTTATGCATTCTGTTGCTTCGATTAATCTTTTAATGAGTGTAACAAATTAAAAATGAAAAAAATCCAGACCGCTTGGCGTGCCTGGAACTTTAAATATGCAAACATAGTTTACACACGACCGCTGTAATCGAGCGCACATGATGATCTGTGTGACAGCGAACAGAGCAGTTTTTACATTTTTACTTCTGCATACATTTTAAAATTGTAATTTCAATGTTGATGATGTGGATGCATTAGAAAAAATAATTAAGTAGTAATGTGTTTATTTATTAAACTATTTTCCCTAAAATACGTATCGAAGCTATAAAGTGTGTTTTGTCCGATTAATCAAACTAACTAATCTGTAGTTATTTACATCATTTAAACGCTCTTCTCCGTAACTGCTGTGACTCCTGGTTTTATGTGGTATCATCACCAGTTAGAATGACACTGAAATACTCACTTAAGTCTGAACTCCTGGAATAGGAATCTCGGTATTGTTGAAAAATAATGCAAATCCGATTAATCTGTTCCAGACACGTAGAAATATTAACACAAAACACATGGTATAGAAAATGATTATAATTTTACATGCAGAAAACGACACACAATCCACATAAATGACAAATTGATCAAATAACTGTATTATACTAAATAAATGAAAATAAAATGGACTCTCAATCTCTGTTAGCAAAAATTGCACCGAAATAAATATTGTACATTCCCCAGTTGGAAAATCTTAAAATCTCGAGTATTTTGGGTTTTTCTTCTCCCTGTCGACCACCATTAATTCGGCAAACTGGCTTGTTTTTCTGTGTTAACAGGCTGTTGCTCATTCGGTTTGAAGTCAAAATATTCCCACAACGAGAAATTTAGCTTTGCAATCATCTTTTTTCCCCCTAATTTTTGTTACCTTGCAGTACTTCTCACCAGTGACTAGCGAGGCTTTGTCGCTATGGGAAGCTAGTAGTCCCACCTTCAGAAAAATTGTGAATGACTGACAAGAGGAGTCACTCCCTCCATTTAATTTAGCTATGAAACGAACACACTCAGGTGCTAAGAGCGATGCACAAAGTGAACCTTCTTGCACCCTGTTTGGAAGCAAAAAAAGAAGAAAACACACAAACATGGCAATTTATCGATGCTGGCCAAGTTATCGAGTTAATTTTCATTTAGCGTTCAATTTATAGACTTATTGATTATCAACCCAGGCCTAGTATTGGCCCCATGGTGACTTATTTTGTTGGTGTGGTCAATAAAAAAAAAAAGCACAAAGTGTCGGTCACCAACATTTGGTCACTCAGTTTCGCGGAATAAAACAGTGGCAGACAGAACTAGTTTTTTCAACGTAATGTTTGGCCATACGATAATCGAGATGATATTCAAAAACTGGGGGCAAATTTTTTGTCAAAAACCGAATTATTTGAAAAGCGGGCGAAACGAAGACCCAGGTGTCACTGTGTATTCTAATCGTTACCATGATTGATACTGGTTCTGCAAAACATCCAAGAGTAAACTCTTTGATGCTGGTGGCCTATGCTAAAGTATTTAGATATGCTGATGTCACACATGATGAAAGATCCACTTTAAGTTTTTGTACGACTTACTGAAAATTTTGGTCTGATCCAAATTGCTCTACTTTAGGGGCATTCGAATTTGGAGGTTCCACTTTGTATAAGTAGAGCGGGATTCCAGCTGGAATTGCAGATGGATAAGAGATGAATCTTTGGTGAGATAAGGTGATTCTCAAAGCTTGGCTTTTAAATATCTTTCAAAAGAGAAAATTCCGTAGCCATGCCATTCGAGCATCATTAAACCTCTGGCACAGACTGAAGAATGAGGCTATGAGGAGGAGGAGAATGGGAATTAGAATGAGAAAAAGGGAAAGAAAGTGATGTGCAGTAAGACTAGCTCTAGAACATGGAAAGCAGCAGACAAACCGAAAGTTTTGACAGAAGAAGGATATTGTCAGGAGAACGGGAGGCCCAGAGCTGAAAGTGAAAAAGACATACACAAATCCCCCAGGGTGTTGTTTTTTATTAAGGCTCTTATCGATGGAGAGAGCTCACAGTATAAGAGTAGACATGTTTAATGCTTTGCCAATATTGTGCATGTTAGGAAGGACCATAAATCTGCCGCAAATAGCGAGGTCTCTGTAGAAGTAGCAAAACAGCAAGGTAAATGGAGGAGGACGCTGACAATGAAGAATTGAGAGAGGAGTGAGCAGCAGAGGAGCGTTTCACGGAGCTGGACAGACTTGAATAGTCTCTTGCGCCTGAGAGCCTTCGTTTTAAGGATTGCTACAGAGCTGGAACGTTTGAGTTTAATCAAAACACTGACGTCCTTTGATGATTTGATTGGGCAAATATTTGCAATTAATGTGTTATGTTTGGGACTTACAAAAAGTATTTGTTACAATTCTTGGGAATGCCAATGCGTGGAGGAGAGTTGGATAGGTGGGGTTGGGGGAGTTTCGGTGGCAGATGGGAGCGGAGTGCCTGCTAGGCCGGCATGACAGGGTCCCCCACTGCCCTTCTATCATGCCCTGTGGGGGAGATGGGTGGGGCAGACAGGGAAATGGGAAGAAAACCTCTGTGGGGTTCTATTGTGCTTTAGATGAATAGGAGACTCCGTAGGGCTTTTTCTGCCCCTTTGTGTGGGGTGAAGGGGACGGCAGGAGAACACACACTCTCAGAACTCATTCGCAAGTTCCACATGACCAATGTGTGAGATATGGTTTCTACTGTATTGCATAAACCACTCAAACACACCTGCATGCTTAAGTGAAACTATGATCTTGCTAATTAAGATATAAACATATGACTCGTTAACACCTGACCTAAAAAGGACAGTGCGCTGACTCTTTTGAAGAAGTTGAATTTGTGTGCGTTAATGTGGGAGACCTGCTGGTGCACTCTGGAGCAAGTGTAGGAATTTTCATTTAAGATCCCAGCAGCACTCTGCGCATCGTGACCAATAGGATAAGGACTCACTACAGGGGGCCATGATCCTGAGCCTTCCCAGAGATGGACTCATACACACAGCCTTGGTGAGATCCATAGATCAGAGGCCCTGTCAGCACTTGATTGGCTGGTCCTGTGGTCCAGTACTCGGCGTGTGTCCTCGCCCCAAACAGTTCTTTCAGGCCATGCAGATTTCTTCTTATCTTCTTAGCATTAGAGGCGTTTTTGTCTTCAAGAAGCAGCCAGAGCCAAGTTCACGCTGAGCTTAGGCCCAAGTCAATCTGTTAATGCTCGTGTTTGTGCCTGTTTGTATGCAAGTCTGTCTGGAGCCATGGCTTAACCACAGAGCAACTCCGTTTAAAGCATGTTAATAGGATACTCTGCAGCGGGAGAGCAAATGTGCTGCATTCAGAACGCAGATGAGACTGACACAAACATGCTAATGTAGTTTTTCAAAAGTCTTTTAAATCTCAGCTACCTTTCACCACCTCCACATTAATAAATTGCCTCCACTCATCCCCCATTTCCTCTTCCTCCCATCCCTTGATGGTCTCATCAAGAGTATTTATAGCTTTACAGTCCCACATATACCAATCTCTGTCATATCTCGTTCACACCATCATTTTTTTACCCAGTCAGCTCTCTGTCAGAGTTTGGGTATTGGGCTTTAAAAGGCACCGTGAAGAATCCCATTTCTCTGAGTGTAACGCTTATTAGGGTCCCAGCTGCCCTTGGGGTGCTGTCGAATGTGGGAGGGTGTTTGAGTTGCCGGGGGTCGGTAAGACACGGGTGTTAGGGGAGCGCTTTGTCATGAGTGGAAGTGGATGTGGAGGTGGAAAAGGAGCTCTTAACGTTGCAGAGCACACACTGAGCAGCTGGTGTGTCCAAAGTAGGGGAATGACACGAAGACCTCCCAGGAGTGACAAGCATATGAGTGCATATCTTCAGCTGAGAGGACGCAAATGATCCTGCATCCCTCCATGTGTATGTGTGCGCATGCATGCATGCTTGGCAGCTAGGCAACAGCATGACTTTCAAAACAACTTACAATCCCCCCCCTACACACACATACACACTCCCTTGTGTTTTTACATCGAGGCAAATGATACTTTACCGTCTGTGAGTGGGCGTGCCTGATCGGCTCCATGTGAACAGTGTGCTGCAGTAATATTTGGTATGGTGACTAGGGATGATACTCGAAACCGGTTTTCCCGGTTTTTCTATAAGAAAAGAACCGAGTCCTCGGATTCAAATCCCTTTTTGAGAACCGGTACCCGTTATCGAGACCACTATAGTAAAGAAAGAGAGTTGGTTCTTTATTCGAATCCCCGGAATCCCGTCCCGACCAGAAATGCTCCGTGTGACATCACAAGAAATGACGTCACGTAGCTCAGTCATTAGGCGCAGATAACGAAAGCAGGAAAAACAATGCACCGGAAAAAGCGCTCCAAGGTGTAATAAAGTTCAAAACAAAAGGTATAATCCAATGAATAACTTTACTGAGAGATTTGAGCAGGGTACAAACACAGGACGAACACTTTTACGACCAACCGGAAACATATCAACCAGGCTAGCAACGCACCTCCTTCACGGCAGCTGTCGGAACAGTCTTAAAGCAACCGCAGCACATACATATATATACAACACATCTCCCTTTTTTAACTTTTGTTTTTCTTTCCTTGTAAACAAAACAAAATCACACTGTATATGTGTTGTCTGTCTAATTATAAATAATGCAGACGAGGCGTGTTGGCTGAGTTCTTGATGTTTACTTTTACAGCGTGCTCATAACCTCATTCTTAGCTGCCAGGTGGCAACATGCAACAACACTTTTCGGGGCTACCGGGCATGCTCGTCACTCCCGTTGCATGCTGGGTAGTGTAGTTGTTATATTCCCTAGCTCATAACATCACATCTTTCCCCCCATAAAGAAAGATTTTAACTCAATAAAGTGTATTTCTTTTTTTAGCTTTAACTTTTCATTTTTTTAGCATTGTAACCACATTTGCAAACAACTTTTCTCTTCATAGAATTGTCTTTCAATAAAGAAATAAAGTGCAAAAATGTCAAAGCATCATAACAAACAGTTATGTCAAAAAGCAGCAGAAGTGCACTTTTTGGAGAGCTGTATTATTTTCAGTTTTGTGCCCAAGGGACTGATTTTATTTAACGCTATATTATTATTTATACACCTATAGTGATCACAGAGACAGGTTGTTTTTGTGTTACTGTATATAATTGTTTTTCTGAAAAATCCCACTTAATATACTTTGGGTAACAACAGTCAATATTTATTTATTTAATTTTATTGTTTTAGGGGGGTAACAGTCAATATTTATTTATTTATTAGATTACATTTTTTTCCTATATAATAAAAGTGAGCTTTTGTTAAACCAAATATTGTGTGTTCTTTTCCATAAACAACAACCTATCTGGACTCGATAAGAGAATCGATAAGGCATCGGTTCGATAAGAGGATTCGATAATAGGCTCTAACTCGATAATTTCTTATCAAATATCATCCCTAATGGTGACTGAGGTAGAATTAAAGCTACGTGGTTCTTCATTGTTCAACGTGCCTGTCACTAATGGAGCATTGATTGACCACTTATTCTGAAGTCAAAAGCCAGCACCTAAATCTTTTCTTCAGTCAAAGTCACTCATTATTCTGTATTACAAGCAAGGGAAATAAGTGATTCCAGGTATCTAACATTCTTATTATCTGGAGTAACTTTTTTTTAGTTTTTGTCTAACTTTGCCTATGTTTCTGCCACATCTCCTCTGCTGTGTGAGGCAATGAAGCTCACACTGTCAGAAGTGCTACTGACAGTTTGGTTATGTTTGGGTTTTCCTGTGTTTAGAATCACTTCCTTTCCTGGTGCTCTTGTTTTGTCAGTGGTTCCTGTTTGGTCCCTGTGTTTTGCAGCACCTTTACTTTCTGTTCCATGTCCTGTCAGCATGTTCTTGTTTATTTAATTAGTTCTATTTAGTTCCACCTGGGTCCCTCTTTCAGTGTTGGATCATTCTTGCTCTTCCTTTCGAGACCAATGCTTTGTGTGCTGTTTTGGGTTCCCCGCCCCTTTGTAAGAATAAATTGTGTTTTACTTGCATTCCGCCTGCCGTTCTCTGCATCATTGGGGTCACGCCATGACACACACGTTCGCATTTAATCAATCAATCAATGTTTATTTATATAGCCCTAAATCACAAGTGTCTCAAAGGGCTTCACAAGCCCCAACGACATCTTCGGTTCAGATCCCACATCAATAAGGATGGGATTTTTAATCTATCAATTATTGAATTCCGTCAATTGCAAGGAACTGACTGTTGATGGTGTCAAAGTTGAGCTATACATCCATGCAGACTTGTGCTATGCCTGGAAACTTCTCTGGACAGCCTTATACTGCTCTAGGGGTGTAACGATATGAACATTTCATATCATGGTTATCGTGACCAAAATTATCACGGTTATCATTATTATTGTGGTATTGTTGAATGTGCTCAAAAAGTACTTATACACATGGAAATATTTTGATAAGTTATTTTTTTAAATGACTGAAATAAATAGACACAATGTTAGAAAACCCACCAATGTGCATGTTTTGTGTTTCACGGATAGTTTTTTAGTCTGAGTATTTTATCTGTTTCAATGGGTAAGCTTTTATCGTTTTAAATATTGGTTTGTATTAGCACTTTAAGAACATTTAAAAGAAAATTGCGTAACAAGTAACATCTATTATTATTAGGGCTGAGCAGCAAAGGCATGGAGTTTGTAATTGTATTGTAATTGTATTTTGCATTATATTTGTCCCACTTTGATTGCAATTTGGAGGCCCTTAACATGCACAAAAACTCACCAATTTTCCGCGTCTGGTCCAGAGAAAAATATTCATTCTATGGGGGTACTAAACCCGAAATTCCTGAATGGACTTTAGGGGCCTCTTGAAAACTAGAAACAAATAGCCCCTGCCACCAGATTCACGTATTGTCATGAAATTAGCTGGAGACAGTCGTACTTCAACAAACACATTCTAGTAACTTTGACAAAATGAGCCGCGTTTAAAATGACAAATACTAAAGGGATAGGAGGATAAACTGCAAAGGAATTTACACATAAGATGTGGGCGTGGCAATGCCCAAACTAGTGTTCGCCACAAAACATTACACATTTGTAACTCAGCTCCACAAATTCAGATCTTAATCATAATAGGTACAAATTATAGGCCTGGGCGATATGGCCTAAAAATAAAATCCCAGATTTGTTCACAAAAAATCCGATTTTTTCCCTACTTTCTAAAGAAATTGGATCAAAAACTAGTAGTTTGAAATGACACTTCATACACTGCATCTTACTCCTAGCAAAATTCTAATTTGTATAATGTTGTTCTTTTTAGACCAGATATAAATTGTACTTTTTATGAAATCATTTTCAAGTAATTAAATTAAGAGCTTCCCTTGGGAAGCAATACATCTGCTTGAATAGAATAACAGACACAAAACAGTTGCACATTTTGCATGCAAATAAACGGTCCCCAAAGTGTAAACTTCTGTCTTGAATAACAAACTTCTGTAAAAAAAATGTACTATTATACATTGTATCCAAATAAATAATGAATTAAAATATTGAGAGGACTATAGTTTGTTTCAGTAAGTACATAAAGTAAACACAGCCTTTTACATTCACACATCTTGGCGGTGTGCAGAGCTCTAGTGATAGCTCTACACTTTGTGCTTCTTTCTCATCATACACTTTTGTACATGGCATTATCATCCATACATTGTGTAAATGATTCCACCTTAGTGAGTTGATTTTTAGCCCATAGTTTGTTTGTTCTTGTGTCTTGTTTGCCTCATAAAGAGTTGTCTTTCCTGCACTCGGCTGGAGGCTTTGGTATTAGATGCTGGAACAAGTTTGTTGTGCGGATGCATATTTGAAACAAACTTTGCATCGTGCAGTCATTTGTTTCACGCCTGTTGCCGCAAAACCAAAGTAATGACAACACTTTTATTTTTTTGAAAGAAAAGTCTCGCTCTTGTTAGCGTTAGCATTAGCCATGTTTTGCTATGTCAGCCGCTAAGGCAGTAAGGGGACGGCGCAAGCTACGGAAGCTCCTGAGGGGCAAAAATTATGCCAGAGTAAGAGAAAAAAATAGATTTTTTAATTTTTAAATTGTCTGCAACAAGAAACTTGAATATATCGATAAAATCGATATATTGCCCAGGCCTAAAAAATGATGATGACACTCTGAAATGCCAGATGGGCCAGTACCTGTTTGTAACTATTCGCAGTGGGTGGAGCCTGATGGCTAAATCTACTCCTCGTCATCAAACTGTCATTACTTGTCTTTAAATGATTAGATCTTTTTCCAAACTGACATGTCGATCATGTTACACGCAGCACGCCCAGTACATACGCTGTCTGGCTTGCTGTGTACAAACAAAACATGAAATGTGAGCTAATACTTTACAGATACTGTTATATGGTTGTTCATGTTTTTCAGTCAGTACAGAATGGGGTCCTATCGCAGTTTTGTGCATTACAAACTCAAACGGGTTTCGTGATGTCGTAGAAGCTATCTTATTTCTTGCCGTAGTTAGCTTTTACAGGTAATACCAAAGCATGCCAATGGGTTATTATGCTAAAAAAAGAGTTCCTCAATGTTCGCTCTTACAAAAACAATGTCACTACAGCTTGGCTTTATACAGGTTACGGAATGTATATGAAGCATTGTTGACGGTTTTTGAATGCATTTTAAAAGCGATTTAGAGGTAGAATTGATTGCTTCCATTAGCTGCATCGATAGCCACCAAGAACGCACAGATTTTTACATGTTAGAATGCAAAATAAAACCCTATCATCTTCTTTTCTTTTGAAAAGGATTGTGAACGATTGGCAAAATTCCCCAAAAAAGTGCAGTTCCCCTTTAACACCACATTTTTTAGATAGTTTTAAATAAAAACGTTAATACTAACCGTCAGGACTTTTCCAGAGGTTATCATTAATACCGTTTATTGTTGCATCCCTATTCTGCTCAATACAACACTGGCATCGTAAAACAACAATTAATTGATTATTCAGCGGATACTTTTCCCCATAGTTGATTAAGGGAATGTCGCTTAAAGCCTCAATTAATTTGTCATTAAAAAAAGGACACATTTTGCCTAGTAACAAGACTTAGACTTAGACTTCCTTTTATTGTCATTCAAATTTGTTGCATTAGCTCATGGTAGTGCAGGATAAAAGAGCAATAAGGTGCAGATATAAATAAATAGATTAGTGTACAAATAAATATTTTGCACTTTTGCATATTCATCCACGTTTATGGATGTATGTTATATTGTCTTTATATTCCAGCGAGTTAATCCATTTTTGGGGGGAATTGAGGGGATTATTTTAATGCGTTCAAGAGTCTTACGGCCTGAGGGAAGAAGCTGTTACAGAACCTGGAGGTTCTGCTACGGAGGCTGCGGAACCTCTTTCTAGAGTCCAGCAGTGAAACGCTGGAATATAAAGACAATATAACATACATCCATAAACGTGGATGAATATGCAAAAGTGCAATATATTTATCTGTGCACTAATCTATTTATTTATATCTGCACCTTATTGCTCTTTTATCCTGCACTACCATGAGCTAATGCAATGAAATTTTGTTCTTATCTGTACTGTAAAGTTCAAATTTGAATGACAATAAAAGGAAGTCTAAGTCTAACAAGTGGCCATATATACAGTGCATGAGAGATGAACAGGAACAGAAGCTATTCTATGTGGTTTTATAGCAAAAAATTCCAGCTGGGTTTTATGACGAGTCACAGAGTATTTTGTTTTATGTGTGGTTTATAATTTTTTTCTGAAGAAAAGTTTATACACTGTATGTACTATAATAGTCGGTGCCCCACCAGTTAGTTTTTTTACAAAACCCCCACAGGTCCAGAATTTTGCACTTTGGGAAGTCATTCAATGTTTCTTGGAGCAAAACTACTCAAACAAAATGAGATCTGCCCTTCATCACCCTTTAATTCCTCTACCCATCTTCACTTCCCGGACTTGAATCGTACTCCATCAGGGTTTTTTGACTGGGATCTTCTAAACACACACTCCTCTGGCCTTGAATGCAGGACATAATCAAAAGCTGACGGGCTCATTTTGGCTTGGTTTGTGTGGGTTTATGAGTGTGTGGGATGGCTGCACGCTTAATGGGAAGCCAGCTGTAATACGTAGGTATTACTCCTTTTTCTGCATAGGTCTCAGTGGGGTCACAATCCCAATCTCAATCAGCGTCGCCCACAGGCAGGCACGCATCTTTCTTGCTAGGTCAGGCTTTCGGATTGCACGAGAGGCCACCTTGTTTATCCTCCTGCATGATCCGCCATGCCAGGTGAGCACCACACATGCTACAAACATCCACCTGACTGATGATTAAGGTATCGTTTTAAAATGTGCACCGCATGTGAAGTAGCGGTACAAGGTCTGGCGTGATGAGGCAGATGCACTTGCATGTAATTAAGGTTGGATTTAAGTGTGCATCAAATGTGTCAGCCTGTGTGTATGTGTGAGTGTGTGTTTGTTTCAAGCCTCTTACCTGCTGCTGACCAGATGGGCTGAGCAGCCGACCTCACCCTCACCTCCCTCTGCCACTCTGCTTAGATTAGCTGGTGAGCTGAGCTAAGGCACATTGATAGATACATCAGCAACCAACCCCTCCCCTACATCACACAGACACATTGTTTTGTATTGAAAATAGTTTTGGAATGTGTGTGTATGTTTTATGTAGTTGACTGAGTCTCACCCATAACCAGCAGTTAATGGGGATTATGAAAGCAGATGGACAGCCATGCTGACTGGCGAGGGTTCATTAACTTTGGGTGTTTCTGCTTCAATGGCTGCTTCTGTTGAGAGCTAGTATAAGGCATGTGTGTGCGTGCGTGTAGCAAGTTGGGATTGCACGTCCCACGAATTAATGCCGTATGGATGTTTATCAATCAGGGATGAATGCAGAGCTGTTTATGCTTGATTGGGTACTCTGGAGGCTGTGAAGTGGCTGCTGCTACAGTTCTGTTTGCATTCGTATCAGTTTATCTTATTCTCTCTCTTTCCTTGTGTTTTCAAAGGGGAAGGCTTATGCCATGAGAAAAACATGACTGAAGAATTATGATTGAATATGATGCAATATGTTCAGCAGAGGACCATTTCCATTGTATTTCAGTGCTGCGATGCTGAAGATGAATAGGTATAGTTATAGTGGGTCATTAAGCACTGAGCTGGGCCTGTCTATGGATTCAACCTTCACGCTGCAGCCAACTCCTGCCCTCCTCTTCCATGACTTAATAAATGCAACATGCATCGTGCAGGGACAGACATACCTGTGGAGAGCTAGACAGACGGACTGGCAGACTCCTTGGCAGATGGGTCATTTGTTGCACCCTCCTCAGAGGTCCTTGTATCACAGATAGAGATAGACAGGCAAACACACTGTCCTGCAGGTTTGGCAGCAATGGGATCCGCAGTAAAAAAAATAAAAAGATGAAAAGGTATATAGAGCTTCACCAAAAATGTTTCTTTATCAAAAAATTGTATCGACAAGCTGGTTTCTTAATAAAGATACATCATTGATGATAAGCTTTTTCTTTGCTTCTTGGAGTCGATGAAGCTTTTCTGGCAGAATCACAGTGACAGCAAGACTCCAGGATGTTAGATTTTTTATTTCCTCTATTGGCTCAGATACCACAAAGGAACTTAGATGTTCAATGGCTCCATGGTTCTACCACTCTCTGCCTATAAAAAGTCCATTATACAGTATATAACCTCCAATAACAACAATATGCTATTTTGCACTTTAGATTTAGTCTTATTTACGGATGTATCAATAAACGGTATTAATGATAACCGCGGTAAAATTCCTAATGGTTAGCATTAGTGTTTTAAATTGAAATTATAGAAAAAACTTGATTGAAAACCGCACTTTTATAAACCAACGAACCGACCAGCGCTAGCCCGCTGGCTTGCTTGAATGCTAATATGAATGCAGGAGACTTTAACTTCTCTCCCCATTAAGAAAAACATACCCCAATTCGAAACTTGTACAAACTAGAGATGCACCAACATTTTCGGCCACCAAAAACGTTTGGGTGAAAATGGAAAATGGACTTTTATCACTGAAACAAGGCTGCTAAAACTGAATATTGTGATGACGTAAGCAGAAAGCACACACTTTTCTGGAGTAGGCATAAGCCAGTTACTTGTTCTTAAATTTTTGGTGGTCGAAAATTGAGTGCATTACTGATTTTAATAATTGATTGTTGTTTTTTAATTATAAAAGCGTCTGTATGTCACAATTAGATGGCTTCCCAAAAGACTCTCGCATTCGAAGGAGCTGCGAGCAATATAACCTTCTTCCTGGTTCAACCATGTCAACTTTACGCCCTAGTAATACACATAAAAGTAACAATAAAACGTTGCATTATAGATGGAATATAGCGGTTACCAGGGGCCATCTCCGTCCGTGGGAGGGACCATGATCTACCCCATTGTCTCCCGAGACAGAAGGATGCCGACGAATCGCATATGATTTTTATATCTTTTTGTTCTTCAACAGCTCCATTACTCAAAAGCAACTCCTGTATTTAGTATTTAGTCTAGATTTAATTTGAGTTGTTTTTGGGGTTGTTTTCTCTTGTACACATTTTCTCGGCTTACCAGTGTCTACAGACAAATTAGTTGTTAGCCATGAGGGTAAATTGTTGTCTGCGACTCTGGAAAGGCTTTTTTGTATATGTGGCCATGCACGAGGCAGTTGTGATTGACAGCAATAACCACCAATTATTTCATTCAGCCAGCGTGGCAATTTTTTACAAAGTTTGACTTTTAATTCTGACAATTATAGGCATGAATTTGTGAAATCTGTTCCCTTAAACCACTATTGGTTAAATATGCTAGCCGTTGGTGGTGTTCTTATCTTCTTTTCTTTTTTTTTTAAATGCAATTTTAGAGCCGGTGACATACAGCAGCTTTAATTGGATTGTAAAGGAACTCTTGTTTTGATGTCAGTGTCATACACAGAATAATAATGCTACTCGGGGGATAAATATCAGATGTATTCATGGCTGTAGTTTAACTTCCTATGGCTAAAGGCGTTTTTTTTTATTTTACTAAACAAATAGCACCTCTGCTGGTTGCAGCTAATTAGTTCACTCAATTGATTGATGGATGGATAGATGGATGTTTGAAAATAAATATACACAATTCAATTTCAGGATTTCTTGTTACACATATGCAGGAGTTGCATGAATTACAGGAGGCTGCATGTCTTACCGGAACACAAGCTAAAATTTTAGAGTCCATCCATAATGTAAAATGGCTTATAATCCTCACCATCGTGGTTTGAAATAAACTAAATTTATTCCACATATCATAATCACTGGAGGACTAGAGGAAAAGGAATGGCTAAGCTTTTTACACACACAGACTGAGCAGGACAACACAAGAATCTTACCTCTAAAGCAGGGGTCCCCAAAATGTTTGACTCGGGGGCCACATTGGGTTAAAACTATTTGGCCGGGGGCCGGGCTGTATAAATATATATATGTATATATATGTATATATATATATATATATATATATATATATATATATATATATATATATATATATATATATATATATATATATATATATATATATATATATATATATATATATATATATATATATATATACATATATATATATATATGTATATATATATATATATAGTCCTCGTGCACTAATTGACTGAAAGAGTCCTCACTTGTCACGTTATCGATGGGAAAATGCATTTTTAGACAATATGAATTACCCGAGTGGCTAGGAGACACCGAGAGTAACAAGCGGTACAAAATGGATTAGAAAGGACAGATTTAAAAAAATAACAATTAAAAAAACAACTAACTTGGGGCTTCCCGTGGGCCGGATTTTGGACGCTGGCGGGCCAGATCCGGCTCGCGGGCCGTAGTTTGGGGACCCCTGCTCTAACGTTTCAATGTGTGAAGTAGGGGTGATCGATCAAGATGTTAATACATAGTATAGTTTCAGCGTATAAATGATACCAAAGTGATTAAATCTATGTTTTTTTTTCTTGTTTTTATTGTTACAAAATTGATTTTTGGTCGATATTGATTACAAACTCAGGAAGTTACGTCGTTGTATACAGGAAGGCTTTGAGGGCAAAATCCAAATTATTTAAATGGGATCCAACAGTAGTCTTTGCTTTTGTTTAGTTTTTGTGCACTAGACACTTTATTTTGTTAAAAAAATTTAGTACATCATATTTCATCTGATTTATAACAATACTAGAAAATTCAAAATGTAATAGGATAAGCTTTATTAAGGGTTATTGTGTTTACTTTAGCTACTTGCTATTTCAGTTCTATAATCTGTTTTAAAAGAATCTCATTTGGACTCAAAATCAGATTAGATCTGAGGCCAAAAATATTGAACGGGGCATTGTTATTTGTTATCAATCAGTCAAAATGTTGTTAGAAACAATGTACGAGTGTGCATGTCATTGTCTCCTCACACCTGAGGACACCTGCAAATGTGCACACAGTCCAATGAACGCTTGTGTTGACATGCTGTCCCTCACGGTGTCCCTCTGAATGCCCTTGATGAGCGTTAGTGTCAGAGTGACGGTCAGTGGTGAGGAGTGTGTAAATCTCTTGTCCGTCTTAAAACTCTCCGCAGTGGGCCTTACATTAGCACCACAGTTTACACATCTGTCCTTAGGCGGACAACAGGAAGCTGAGAATAATAAAAGGCCGCTCGTGTTTGAGAGACTCAGTAAACAAGACAGAGGAGGTTTATTAAAACCTAACAGTTATTCACCAACCCTTGGTCCTTCTATTTTTTTCTGCCCCCTTGTCTTCTCTACTTTTTTTTCCAGAAAGAGAAGCGATTACATGGCTCTGTCTCTTGTCTTTCATCTCTCTGTGTGAAGAAGACAGGAATGAAGGTCTTCTGTAGCGTGTAATTACACTGAGACATCCTGGATGAGGGCGTCTGTCTCAACAAACAAAATAAGAGCCCCTGCTAACCTTCCTAAATACCTCTTGATGAGGTAAGATCTGAAACGAGACATTGAATCCCCCGCAGGCCCCTTGTCTTTACCTGCCACTTATGGAACCCAAACAAGTGTAATTACAAGTTTATTTATTCGTTAGCAACGCTGACGCTAACATATGCGTGGCTCAGATCCAGCGCTATGAGAACAGAATATAAAGCTCTGCCATTAATTTTAGACATAGACTCATATTTATGACACATTTAAGTGTCTTACCCATGAGTCATGTCGCTGAATGATCATGGAAGGGCAGATTTTTATGGGCTTACATTGGTATTAGCTCAACCTCTAATTGGCCTAAAGCACATTTGCATTCTGGGAAGGTAATAATGTCGCTCTTTGGAGGCACTCTAAGTGAGAAAGCCAATGCACTCTGACTTAATTCTACTCACAGTATATGTGCTGATGCCTCCAGATGGATTTTTACTGAGTGTGATATGGCCGTTTTGCATGTACCATTATACACATATGCAATTCTATGGGTCAAAATTGCGAACTTATTAGCAATGTCGCTGATCTTTGGTCAGCCTTTTCTGCAGTGGGATCTAGATGCATCCAACAAAACTGGGGGGGAACTAAATTAAAGAGAGCTTAGACGACATGCCTGCAGAGCAACAGGCTATATATGTGATGAGAAGTCTATTTTCCCTTTTGTAACTCTTCCCTTTTGAGGCTTTACACAAAGATCCTCCAGTGAGGTCAAGCAGCTCGTTGTTAGAGAGCTAAGATCGACCTGAATACGCTGAACGTCTTTTTTTTTCTTGTGTAAATCCGCCCCTATTCTTTGAGACTTATCTGTTCTTCTGAACTCACTGGGAGATGAAGTGAGCACAGCTCAAACAGACTTGGCGTCAGACAATGGAGCAGGTTCTTCCATTGCACTTAGCTGAAGCTGCTGAATAGATTCTGAATAGACATGAAGTGGTGCGGCCATGCATGCTGGACAATAGCTAGCTCAGCAGAAAGGCAGCCGATGACCTCAAGGTCTCCTCGGGCTCTGTTTGCGCTGATCCCTGAACCCTGACCACACAGAGTCAGCATGGAGACCGCCGCAGCTACACAAATCAATCAATACAATTTGTTAATATTTTTAGCAAAAAGCCACAATTATATTTGTTTTAGCAATGCTGTTATGACCATAGAGTATAAATTAGGGATGTTCCGATCCAGGTTTTTGCACTTCCGATCCGATACCGATGTTGTTTTTGCACTTCCGATCCGATACCGATGTTGTTTTTGCACTTCCGATCCGATACCGATACTGGCCGATACTGGCCTATCCGAGCATGTATTAAAGTTTAAAGTTATTTAGCCTACTTAGTTGTCAGATTTATGTTGAAAAGGGTTTTAGTAGTCTTGATAACAACTAGCCGGCTGAATTAGGTGAGTTTGAATAATACACAATGGTTGGTAACAAGAAGCTGACCTGTTTATTCAAGGATAAACACAAAATGGACAAAATTATACATGACAAACAGAAATAGCATCATTGAACTAGGGCTGGGCGATATGGCCTTTTTTTAATATCGCAATATTTTAAGGCCATATCGCAATACACGATATATATCTGGATATTTTGCCTTAGCCTTGAATGAACACTTGATGCATATAATCACAGCAGTATGATGATTCTATGTGTCTACATTAAAACATTCTTCTTCATACTTCATTAATATATGCTCCTTTTAAACTTTCATGCAGAGAAAAAAATCACAACTAAAAAAATCACTATTTTTTTCATACGGTGTTGATCTGGAAATGTTTGCCTCTGCATTTTGATGGTGTGGCACCGAATGGAGATGTTGACGTGCGGAGTTTCAAACACTCTTCATTATCTAGTAGGTGACTTTTCAAATGATGCTACATATTAGCAGTAATGCTACTTTTTATAGCAACGCTTTTGCTTCACACTTAACAAATTACGGTTGTCTGTTCGACATATTCCCACTTGAAGCCAAACCACCGCCAGACAATGGACCCCCTGCTGTTTTTTGGGGGAATTAATTAATTCTTCCCTCATTCGTATTACCACTCGCACGGCTGCGCTAGCATCACAGCTAACGTTAGCCATGCTGCTACGTCTCTGCTGGGAGAGGGCGTATACGTATGTGACGTATGACGTGACAGTATGTGACGTGTGTAAGAAGTAGGGCTGCAACTAACGATTAATTTGATACTCGATTAATCTGTCGATTATTACTTCGATTAATCGATTATCCATCCATTTTCTAACACTTATTCCCTTCGGGGTCGCGGGGGGCGCTGGAGCCTATCTCAGCTACAATCGGGCGGAAGGCATATTGTTATTAATCGATTAATAATCGGATAAAAGAGACAAACTACATTTCTATCCTTTCCAGTATTTTATTGAAAAAAAAACAGCATACTGGCACCATACTTATTTTGATTATTGTTTCTCAGCTGTTTGTACATGTTGCAGTTTATAAATAAAGGTTTATTATAAAAAATAAATTGTACATTAAAAAAAAAAATCTGCCTCTGCGCATGCGCATAGCATAGATCCAACGAATCAATGACTAAATTAATCGCCAACTATTTTTATAATCGATTTTAATCGATTTAATCGATTAGTTGTTGCAGCCCTAGTAAGAAGGTGCGCTTGCTGTCTGTGAGAAGGAGAGACTAGAAAGAGTGAGAAGAGCCTGTCGTGTAATGCCAGCAGCTAAAAGCAACTGCGTGAGAACATATACTCCAATATCACCATATAGTCATTTTATATATCGCACAGCTGACATTTTTACCGGTAACTTTTAATTCACATGGCCGTCTTGACGGTTAGGACACAGACCTGTGGATGTGTTGAAGGTGGGCTGGAAAATGCGGAACGTAAATTAGGGAGCAGCAGAAAAGTGGAATGTATTATTTAAATAGGTGCGTTGGAAAACACGGACAGGAATTTTTTTTAAACTGGATCTGGATCGGCATTTTCCCATGCCTTGCCGATACCCATTTTTTGGCAAATATCGGCGGCCGATCCGATCCAAATATCGGATCAACCCTAGTATAAATATATGAACATTTTGTGATGAGCGTTACAGACCCTTATAAAATGCATCCCCTGTAAAGTGGTTCTTTGACCCACAGAGTTTTAAGAACCCTGGTGTGTTGGCTTTAAAAAGGGTGCAGGAGGTGCAACATTGTACACAATATGCAGTAAAATAAAGATGGAAAAAAAAAAGTTTTCACATCAATGAGGCTTCAAAACAATGTGAAGTACAGAGCTGCTGGTGACTTGGAGATAAATAGTGTTTTGTTTGCATTATGCATAAAAAAAATACTTAAAGGTAACATCTCCCAGGTCATAAGTTTCCTCAAATGGAATTTTTGGATAATGCTAGCTGTTCTACGAGAAAGTGTTTTTCTATGTCAAAGTGACTGCTGTAAACAAGGTAGCAACAAAGGTGATGGTGGCTTAGTGTATGTTTCTGAAAAGTTCCAGCTCTGGTGTCACCAAAGATATACAGCATTTAAAATCCAGACTTCAAGTTTCCCCCTTTAAAGTAGTGGCCCGGGAGTCTGGAGCTATGCCTTTTATACAATCCTGGAAGGATTCTTTCGGGTTCCTTTCGCAGCTCAGTCATCACAGCCATCAGAGCCAGGTCGGGTTAGTAGGGAGGTTGCCCAGCATGGCGATATTATTTTCAGTCAGGAACTGTTGGATGCTAAGGGCATTGTGAGCAGACATGTTGTCATGGTAAAGCAGTCCAGGCTAATCGTGCCACAAATCTCGCCTTTCCTCGTGCCCTGAACAAAGCAAATGTTGCAGGATCTATTTGTAGACGTGCTGGTTGATGGTCCGACAGTAGATGATGTCCCTGACATCAAAGAATGCGAGCAACATCAACAGTCCCGGGAATTTTCTTGAAGACCTTGTACGTTGAGATTTGGATGGTAAAATTGATACTACACTCATTCTTACTAGTTTGCAGGCAACTGTAGATTTTCAAGGTAGGCTCCATTTTCACCATACAGTTTTTCAGGGGTCCTAAAATAACTGATCTATATTGTACTACGGTTTGGCGCACCCCGCAAAACAATGACTAAATTAATGGATCAATGCACACTTCAGTCTGTTCATTGGTCGACAGCAAATATCACTTATGTGTAATAATGGGAATGGAATTGGAAGAACACAAAACATGTTTTATCTGAATCCAGGCTGGAGTTTTTCTTGTAATTAACTGCCACATGCCAAGAAGATGTTTGATCGCCTCAGTTGTTATCCTTGTAGTTGTTGTGTTCTTTACATTCTGTTGAATTTATAGGAAACTTACACTGGGTCGTGTAAAGCTGCTATGAAGTCATGTTTATGGAGATATTGTGTACACCCCACACTGTGGAAACAAAAGCCAGATGATTGTTTATCATTTCAAACCCAACAAAATTTACTACTTGGTGGAAGCCAACTCTAGCTATTTCACCAGCACCTCTAGATCGACTAATCAAAAAGTTTACATACGGATATGTTGTCATAACATAAGGCTAATGTACATTTTTAATAATGACTATTATGACGAGTATTTATAAACTCCCTACTTTCACCTGCACAAAAATTCACTACAAAATAAACACCATCTTCTTTCTTCACTGTTAATCAAACACAAATGCCACAATATAGACTATACACACACTAGCAGTTTGGCTCCCCTTCTGTGTATTTGAAGTGGCAACCCCCTCCCCATTTGTGTTTATTCTAGGGATTATTCCAACCTAATCTCTTTAGAGCATAATTCAGATTAAATTTTGTGTTATTATTATTGCAATGTCCATTCCCTACAGCCGTGCTGGGAAATCCTGGCTGCCGTAGTGCTCCTGTGTTTGGAAAATTGATTAAAACTGCTGACCACTGCCCTACATAGAGCAGGCTTTGAAGCATGGATGAAAAGAAAATAAGAGGAAACACAAATGCTCCTGTAAAAATGCATGTACCCACTTATAGAACTGTGGCAGACGCTTGGCACAGTGGTAGCTAGTGTAAAAATTCCCGCTTTCATGCATTTGTTCTCTACTGATTGAACTTCAGGAGTGTAGTCACAAATGTTCAAGAATATGCTGAAATAGAAGATTAGCCTCAATCGACCACTGATCCGGAGCGTTATTTCTTATTTGAAAGTTGTAACCAGACACGGCAGATGGATTGTCTCGCATATTGAAAGTGAGGATAGAAATTATTTGGAGAAGGACAGGAAGGTACTTACAAAAACTGATTATCAATTGTCTTTTGTTGAAACGAAAAGCCTCACTTCATATAAAACTGTTGCTAAGTATCTCCGATGTGCCCCATCTAAGAAAATATGCTTTAGTAGCCCAATACTTGGTGAAAGGTCAATATATTTTGAAAGTGGAAGCTCCTGGAGTCACTTTTTCTATATAGAAAACATACACAAAGTCCCTTAGTCCCACCAACACATAACCTGCACTTAACATCCTTCCACTGCTTCCCTTAACTTACTTGTTTTTCTCAATTAAGATGAATTATAGAACTGCATGGGGGTACAGGGACAAGGAAAGCTTATTGTGATATTACCCTTCGGCATTCAGTCGATGAGTTGGTGAGAGAAACAGAGTGCGCTGTGGATATTCTGGTCTCAGTGCTTCACACCCCTCATACTCTTAATGGACCACATGATATGCAACTTTAGCCAGAGTCTGTGCAAGTGGGAGGCAAGATGGAAAGTGGACAAGCAGGAAAAGATTGGAATTATTGCTCATATGTGGTCACTGAGGAGATAAAGGGAGTTGGATGGGGGAGACGTCGGGCTGTGTTTGTGCTAGCTGTTGGGGACTTAAAGGTAGAGCAGGCTGCCGTGTACTTTTCATTACTTTGTATTCCTCTAGGGGCCCGTGTGTGTGTGTGTGTGTGTGTGTGTGTGTGTGTGTGTGTGTGTGTGTGTGTGTGTGTGTGTGTGTGTGTGTGTGTGTGTGTGTGTGTGTGTGTGTGTGTGCGTGCGTGTGTTTTCTTCTTCACCGTCACGCCCTCCAAGAACCCAGGTTGCTTCTCATCCTGTTCTCTTGGTTTACCACTCCTCCAGTCTCTTTTTCTTTCCTATTTATTTGCCCCACTGATTGTATTCATTGTCTCTGCTGCCATTAAAGTGATTGCAGACTACAGTATGTAAGGCATATTAATGTTTTAGTCATTTCATTGCACACTGAATAATATTTAATGAGGAGAAAGTGAAGAAGCAACTACGCAAGGCTCTTTGCTTGATAAATAATCACAGTTTTTAGTTTGTTGTTTTTTATAAGCAGAATCAGGATTTTTATCACAGATACAAATAAAAGGTCAAGAGTTACTGACAGGTAAGACCCCAGCAAATGCTCCCAGACCATTAAGTACAATACCTCCGCACAGTTATGACTGCTTTGCTTGTTTTATCCCCATGTTGTGAGCTGAACGGTGAAGGCATCATAATGTTGGACAGATAAGCGTTGTAGTGCTAACACAACGCAGCAACCTCTGACCTTGCCGATTTGCACTAAGTTATATGCTGTGCTGTATGTTAATGTCTTATGGAGGTTGCAAATACGATTTCAACATAACCAAAGCTCATCATTTATCGTGACTAGAATTGTCATGCTTCATTGAGCTGTGGAGTTTTGTGCTGTTGTAAATACAGTATTTCTGCTGATGAAATACATTAAAAAGCACAACATTTTCATGTATTTATAAAAACAAAATAAATAAAAAACCAGGACATAAATGTGACAAGAGTAAAAGTGTTAGTATAATAAATCACAGAGACTGTTAAGCAGGGGTGTACAAACGTTTTGCCCTGGGGGCTGCATTGGGCTAA
This sequence comes from Entelurus aequoreus, assembly GCF_033978785.1. Lineage (NCBI taxonomy): Eukaryota > Metazoa > Chordata > Actinopteri > Syngnathiformes > Syngnathidae > Entelurus > Entelurus aequoreus. The sequence goes on along the minus strand of NC_084739.1, from coordinate 25,660,434 downwards.
AATAAATTGGTCGAGGGCCGAAAAACTGCATGTAAAGTGACATTTATATCAATCAATCAATCAATCAATGTTTATTTATATAGCCCTAAATCACAAGTGTCTCAAAGGGCTGCACAAGCCCCAACGACATCCTCGGTACAGAGCCCACATACGGGCAAGGAAAAACTCACCCCAGTGGGACGTTGATGTGAATGACTATGAGAAACCTTGGAGAGGACCGCATATGTGGGTAATCCCCCCCCCCCTCTAGGGGAGACAGAGAGCAATGGATGTCGAGTGGGTCTGACATAATATTGTGAAAGTCCAGTCCACAGTGGATCCAACACATCAGCAAGAGTCCAGTCCATAGTGGGGCCAGCAGGAAACCGTCCCGAGCAGAGACGGGTCAGCAGCTCAGAGATGTCCCCAACCGATGCACAGGCTAGCGGTCCACCCGGGGTCCCGACTCTGGACAGCAAGCACTTCATCCATGACCTGTGCAACCCCCCCTCCAAGGAAGAGGGGAGCAGAGGAGAGAAGAAAAGAAACGGCAGATCAACTGGTCTAAAAAGGGTGTCTATTTAAAGGCTAGAGTATACAAATGAGTTTTAAGATGGGACTTAAATGCTTCTACTGAGGTAGCATCTCTAACTTTTACCAGGAGGGCATTCCATAGTACTGGAGCCCGAACAGAAAACGCTCTGTAGCCCGCAGACTTTTTTTTGGCTCTGGGAATCACTAATAAACCGGAGTTCTTTGAACGCAGATTTCTTGTCGGGACATATGGTACGATACAATCGGCGAGATAGGCTGAGCTAAACTGTGTAGTATTTTATACGTAAGTAGTAAAACCTTAAAGTCGCATCTTAAGTGCACAGGAAGCCAGTGCAGGTGAGCCAGTATAGGCGTAATATGATCAAACTTTCTTGTTTTTGTCAAAAGTCTAGCAGCCGCATTTTGTACCAACTGTAATCTTTTAATGCTAGACATAGGGAGACCCGAAAATAATATGTTACAGTAATCGATACGAGACGTAACGAACGCATGAATAATGATCTCAGCGTCGCTAGTGGACAAGATGGACCGAATTTTAGCGATATTACGGAGATGAAAGAAGGCCGTTTTAGTAACACTCTTAATGTGTGACTCAAACGAGAGAGTTGGGTCGAAGATAATATATATGTTTACATATACTGTAGGTGTACATAATATATTTTATATATAATTAATAATGAATACAATTGTATATTAAGAGTATGTGAAGGTTGGACTCCTACCCTGTTTACTTGTGTGACAACCTCCTTAAAGTTTTGTAATAAATCAGAACTATCAAGCAGTTAAAATGCACCAAACATGGATATGTGTGGAGACAGTGTTTGGCATTTTCCCCATCATGCTTTGTAATGGATTTAATTTAATTCTGATTTTTTTATGGGGCATGGACGTTTTTTATAATATCCACAAATTGTGTATTGATGTGTTGTTATGTGTGACTATGTCTGTTGGAATTTTGTGTGTGTGGGGGGGGGGGGGGGGTTTAGATAGGGATGTCCGATAATGGCTTTTTGCCGATATTCCGATATTGTCCAACTCTTTAATTAACGATACCGATATCAACCGATACCAATATCAACCGATATATGCAGTCGTGGAATTAAATCACATTATTATGCCTAATTTGGACAACCATGTATGGTGAAGATAAGGTACGTTTTAAAAAATAAAATAAAATAAGATAACTAAATTAAAAACATTTTCTTGAATAAAAAAGAAAGTAAAACAATATAAAAACAGTTACATAGAAACTAGTAATTAATGAAAATGAGTAAAATTAACTGTTAAAGGTTAGTACGGCGTGGCGAAGTTGGTAGAGTGGCTGTGCCAGCAATCGGAGTGTTGCTGGTTACTGGGGTTCAATTCCCACCTTCTACCTTCCTAGTCACGTCTGTTGTGTCCTTTGCCTCTGATGGCTGCTGGTTAGCGCCTTGCATGGCAGCTCCCGCCATCAGTGTGTGAATGTGTGTGTGAATGGGTAAATGTGGAAATACTGTCAAAGCGCTTTGAGTACCTTGAAGGTAGAAAAGCGCTATACAAGTATGACCCATTTATCATTTATTTATTTACTATTAGTGGACCAGCAGCACGCACAATCATGTGTGCTTACAGACTATATCCCTTGCAGACTGTATTGATATATATTGATATATAATGTAGGAACCAGAATATTGATAACAGAAAGAAATTGGGGGAGGGAGGTTTTTTGGGTTGGTGCACTAATTGTAAGTGTATCTTGTGTTTTTATGTTGATTTAATTTAAAAAAAACAAAAAACAAAAAAAAACGATACAGATAATAAAAAAAACGATACCGATAATTTCCGATATTACATTTTAACGCATTTATCGGGCGATAATATCGTCAGGCCGATATTATCGGACATCCCTAGTTTTAGACCATGACTACAACAAGCTAATGCAACAAAATGTTGTTCTTATCTGTACTGTAAAGTTCAGATTTGAATAACAATAAAAGGAAGTCTAAGTCTAAGTCTAGAAGGTTGTTTGCATTTGGTCATAGAAGTAAATGCAGCGCATGTCCCCATTCAAAGCAAGTAGTCATAGACTTCACTTACTCAAGGTGTCCACCAGATAGCTTCAAAGCAACCAATACTTTGACTATTAAAATTAATTTAAATCCCCAGATTCCTACTCATGAGATCTCGTGGTCCACATTGAAAATGCCAGCGGGGGGCCGCACATGGCCCGTGGGCCATAGTTTGGACACCCTGCTGTAAAGTATATAATCCATAGACTGCCCTGTAAATCCTACATAGAATAACATTTTATCAGATCAAGTAGTCTCCCACATGCTCTGAGGTAATGCTGTTTGTGTATATATACAGTCCCACTCTGACCTGTCATACCTTTTATCCATCAGACTTTATTAGTCATCCTATCAGTGAATGAAGCAGCTGCCACCACTTGCTTTCACTATTATTAGATTGAAAGAAAAGTAACAACGTATTGTGTTTGTTACTGTGGCCCACTTTTGTTTCCAAGTCTATGATCGTGAGTTACTACTCTCTAAGCAGAGCCCTTTCTTTTGCTTTTCATCCTTAAGTAATCAATATGGCTCCTATGAAAACAGGTCATGTTGCCTCCTGAGGCTTCTAGCATATATTCCCTTTCGCTCCCTGTCTTTATCAATTTCTGTCTCGCTGCCCCATTCATTTTTTCTCATCGTTTGGACTATCACTTTATCTTTGTCTCTTTTCTCGTCCCTCTATACCTGTCTTTTTTCCTGCTTTTCATGGTCTGTCTTCCTCTCGCTCTGCCCATTTGATGAATGACTTTGCCCATCTGGACTGAGCCTTGCACGGCCGTTACGCTATTAGCCTATGATTAAAAATAGATCAGAATACTGAGTGAGAAATCAGTCAAGACTTTCTCCGTTTTGACTCGTCTTATGTCCTCCTTCTCAGACACTGAACTGTGTTACATCCTTGTAACTGTTATGGACTTTTATTTACTTTTTCCTTGTGTGTAGTAGTTTACTTCCTGTCTTGTGCTTTTATTGTGTAAGTTGTCGCTACCTCGTTCTGCGCAAAGGTTTCCACAACTGCTGCCTGATTGGCAACAGGGACACACCTGTACACGGTCGCCAATCAGTCTCCAATTTCAGTCCAGCCCTGTCTTCCAGACAGGGTCGGATCATTGCTACCTGCACTGCTCAACACACACGTGTTGTTTACGGTTCAAATTAAGTTCTGTGCCTAGTACACTTACTAGTGCACTCGCCTTCTTTTGTTTTTCTCCACCCCTAGTTGTGTGTTCTCCCACTCCCTCGTGAGCGTGTTTTTCTTTGTTTGTATGAAATAATATTAGTTTCACTCACCGTCTGCCTCCCGTCTCTGCATCCTTAGGGCCATGCCGCCAAGCTGCATTTTAGCTGCTGACAGAACTGTAATAGCAAGTGCATGTACCACTACCAAAAAGGGATGAGCACTGAACTCGGTTCCATTAAGGCAGCGGTGCTGACGTAATAATCCGGAAAAAAAGTCCAGACTTTGCCACCTGCAATACGGGCTTGAAGGTGATTTTGTCCAAGTAATAGGGTAAGCTAAGTAGTATTTTGTGTAATGTGGCGTCCTGACAGAGGCAAACACAGTCTGGCATTCTTTTTAAACTTTACTGCTGACTTTGACATGCCAATAGCAGACCTCACTTTTTACACACAACGCTTCATTATCGCTGGCAAACAAGGTGCATTCATGAACTCTGGAATTCCAAATATCAACATTACAACAGAAGCAGTTGTTCTATATTGCTTGTGGTTGTGTTGCCTTCCACGCAAGTGCAGCTGGAATAGGCTTCAGACCCCCCCATTTCCCTGTGGAAAATGGAAGTACGGATGGAATTATAATAGTTTGTTGTAGATTTTACTTCATATTGTTAGATTTATTACAGCACTTATTTGTCATTTTATTTATATCATTGAATACGTTTTATTTATATTCTGTTCAACTTGCATGTCACAAAAGTCTGTAACAGTAAGTAATAAGTAATTGTTCAAAACAAAACTTGTATTTTTCCATTTTTTCAATTAGGCAGCAGCATCTTTTAAAATGTAAACAATTCCAATCCTACTGCCAAAGTCTGAGAAACTACACTACATTGAAAATATCTAAATGAAAAAAATAAATTTCATGAAATTTGATCTTTGTGGATATACTGTCACTGAACCCAGCTATATTGGTTCAGTACAGAGGTTTTTTAAAGGTGAGGACATTCGTCCCACTCCAAATATAGATTACACACTACACTAAATGTTAAAAGTAGGGGAAATAATAGTTTTTTTCGATGCATTGCAATTCAGACATGGCCGATTGTAAAATCGATTGGTAAGCCTCCAAAAATTTATTATTTTTTTATTGTAAATAAAGTAATGCAGACAGTTCTAAATTGCGAAACAAAAAGTGTGGTACATGTCATATCTGGGATGCTATGTGAGTGGACACACTGCACAGCGTAAACAAACATGGCTGCCTGCAGCGAGCCACATCACTGAGAGATCCAACCGGGTTCTTCCACCCTAAAAGCTGGCGTGTGGAAACATTTCAGCTTTTACAAAGTCGGTGGCGGAAAAGAACTGGTTATGAAAGTATTATTGTAGCAAAATGATATGCAAATGTGTATCTCAACGCCATCTAGCCCCCTTCCCCTGCGTACCTTCCCGCAAGCCTTGCGCGCACCTCCCAAATATCTCAGGTTTGCGTCGGTTTCGACGCAGATCACAGAGTTGTGATTGGTCAGCTTTTGAAGAGGAGGCTGCCCGAACACAGTAGAGCAGACTTTGTGTTGAAATGCACACATGATTGTATGAAATAAAGACTTTGTGTTTGAAATGCACACATTATTGTATGAAATAAAGCAACAGTCATTGAACATTTGGATGCGAACTGACGTTGTGTACTAAATATTTTGGTGCGCTATAAAAATTATTGCTGAATGTGTCGTTTCTGAGCTTGTTTTGTTTGGTCCTAAAGAAGTCACACAAATGACACTGTTTTTATTGCCAATTTTGGGCTAACAATAGGTTCAATTCCGACACATATTGTTTCTCGTGCACACACGTCTTTTACTCTCATACACAACACTTCCTCATTCTCTGTCGGTATCTTTCAGGCATATTATGTTCGCCGGAACTTTGAATATCAATAACACATGACCATACACATTAACACGAGCATGTTGTTAATTTACAGTAATTATTTCAAAGTTTTGTTAATTTAGAATTGCATAATAGCTCTCTGTTGTCCCATGTCTCGAATGGCCAAATAGCTTTGCAAATAATAGCAGCCTTGGCTGCGACTCGTTCAGAAGTTTCACAGTCCATCTTCACGAATGTATTTTCCTCTGGTTTATAAGTAAAATGTCCATTAAAAGTAAACTGATGATTAGTTCCACTGTAGACAAAGATGTCTATGTAAATGTCTAGTCAGTCACTAAGAAAGCCCACCCCCGACAGAGGAAACGCGATAATTTTGTTTGCTTTACAACATAACATTACTCATAACTTATTTGAGTACAAAACTGCTAAAACCCATCCATCCATCCATTTTCTACCACTTGTCCTTCTCGGGGTAACGGGGGGTGCTGGAGCCTATCCCAGCTGCATTCTGGCGGAAGGCGGGGTACACCCTGGACAAGTCGCCACCTCATCGCAGGTCCAACACAGATAGACAGACAACATTCACACTCACATTCACAAGGTGTTTTATCTTTATATTTATTTGCATGTTTTTGTCACCCTGGTCAATGATTACTTCAAAACGGATGTGGCTAAAATTATGAGCAAAAATTGAAATACGCTCCTCCATCTCCTCTTCGACCACCATACAAACTGGCAATGTGTGGTGAGTAAATGGAGTGTGGATGATGGGCAGAATTTTAAAGGAAGTGCAGTTCCCCTTTAAGTCATAATTAATGATTACAATCAATAAAAAAAATGTAATCGAGTCGTAGCTCCTGAATCGTAATCGTAATAGAATCGTGAGGTGCCTGTAGATTCCCACCTCTACTAAATGTTATAACTATTGTTGTTTTTGTAGAAACTGTACAAATATGTGACCAATGAAGATAAGTCTTTATTTTTTCCTTACTTTCTTAAAATGTGGGCTTTTCCTCAAGTTTGGCTGCTTATGTTATCAGGCATTAATATGAAATTGTACAATGCTGTTGTCTGTGTGCGCGCACGTGCATGAGTGCAAGTGTGTGTGTTTGTGCATGCGTATGTGTTTGTGTGTGCCCATGCATGCATGCACATGTTTTTTCATCAACCACACTGAAAACAGGTATTTCTTTTACATTTGAGGATAAGGAGGGTAGTCGTTGCCCAATTAGTTGTAATGTATTTACTTAATTTACCTCATTTAGTTCCGGTGTCCCAGCTTGTCAGAGCTGAAGTGGATAGAAAACAGCAAACATTTTTCCTTCTTTCGCTATACTGAGAGTCTGTATGTGTTTGTGTGTATGACCGTCCGTGAGTGAGGATCGCCTGCGAACATCTTCGCAGGGTGCTGTCTCATGTCGAGCGGTGTGTTTGAGAGGCTTGTCAAGGTAAAGCTCCTGTCAGTGCCTGGCCTGAGGGTGTGTGCTGATGAAAGGCCTCTTCATCATCCTAATGGGTTACACAAACCTCTTCACCAGCGCAGAGAGTGGGACAGGCCGAGAGGGAGCCAGACAAAATGACTCGCAAGGCCACACACTCTACTACCGAAAACACACTCTATTGAAAAAATTGTCAGCATAAACAAAACAATGTGGTTGTGAGTCAGTGGCCGCCTGAACCTGGTCCGTCTGGGGTATTATCAGTGGCTCAAAATCATTCAGGTTAACTAATGCATGATGAATGATGTAACAGCAGACTTTGTTACCAGTCATACTAACTTCCTCCTTATGAACATTTCAATCCAATCCAATCCACTTTATTTATATAGCACATTTACACAACAAGAATGTTTCCAAAGTGCTGCACAGCCATGTTAAAAACAATATTAAAAACAATATTAAAAACTATATTAAAAACAATATTAAAAACAATATTATGCTACACCAATGACTGAATAAAAACAAAGAATAAATGAATAGAAAACCAATACAGAGACAATATAAAAAATAAATATGATTAAAAACGATTTTAAAGGGTGAAACCAATTAAAACAGTAAAATAGACATCAAAATGTATAACCCTAACCCTAACCACACAGGACAACAGAGGACAGAAGACCACACAACTCACGTAGTGTTAAAAGCCAAAGAATAAAAGTGGGTCTTTAGACGAGACTTAAAACACTCCACTGTGGGAGCAGTTTGAACATGGAGGGGCAGAGTGTTCCAGAGTTTAGGGCCGACCACAGAGAAGGCCCTGTCTCCCCTGGTTTTAAGTCTCGTCCTGGGCACCACGAGCTGGAGCTGGCTCTCGGACCTCAGAGCGCGCGCAGGAGTGTAAATTTGGATGAGGTCCGAGATATACTGAGGTGCCAGTCCATGTAAAGCAGGGGTCTCAAACACGCGGCCCGCGGGCCAATTGTGGCCCGGGAGACGTTATTTTGCGGCCCCCACCTTAATATGAAAGTTTAATGTTAGTGCGGCCCGCGAGTTTTAAATGAATGGCGCTTGACAGCGTTGTGTGCGGAGCTGAAGAAATCTACCAATCACGTTGTGGTATGAGGCTCTCGACAATATCGAGGGCGTGCCGTGATGGCACTGTCATCAGTGTCCTCTAGAATCTGTCACCGCATCATCTTTTTCTCCATACTAACAGCGTGCCAGCCCAGACACATGTTGTATGAGGCTTCTAGAGACACACGCAGGTTATTGCAAGACATACTTGAGGAACAGCCATACATTTCACACTGAGGGTGGTCATATTTTATTTTATTTATATTTTAACACTGTTACAAATATGCGCCACACTGTGAACCCACACCAAACAAGAATGACAAACACATTTCGGGAGAACATCCGCACCTAAACACAACATAAACACAACAGAACAAATACCCAGAATCCTTTGCAGCCCTAACTCTTCCGGGCTACAAAAACACCCCCGCTACCCCTAACCCCGCCCAACTCAACCCCCCCCATCTCCCGAATTCGGAGGTCTCAAGGTTGGCAAGTATGCATTGATGTCACTTGCGTAATGCAAGCAGAGAAACATTTTGCCGCTTTTCTATGACACACGCTCTTCCTTCCTCCCTCCCTGCCTCCCTCCCTCGCCCGCCTGCTCGCTCCCGCCCCCGTTGTAAACAGTCCGGGCGGGGAAGACGAGCACTCCGCCGAAGGAGCGAGCGACAATACAAAAGTGTGGTGCACTGGACCCCAGCGCTGATACAGACGTGGTGATGTTAACCCGTTCGGGGCTAATTGTGCTACCGTAACTGTAAACTCCACCCCCCACCCTCCTCCCGTTGGCTCCAGACAGAGACGATTTTTGATGCAATATTTCTTTCACAGGGGCACCCCGACGTGTCTTATTTCATTTCATTTCATTTTTATTTATCTCCTTCATTGATGTGCATCTTTGATCGATAGACAATTATACCTCAATTTTTAAATTATACATTTACACACCAATGCCTGAGAAGGAGCAGGATGAAGAAAAATCTTATATTTTTCTGCCCCCTTCAACATAGTACGTAGTCTTACTTAATGATATCATATAAACAAACAATTACATCCAAATATAACGAAAACAAACAAAAAAACACAAGAAGTGCAAAACTTCATGATGTACAAAAAGAACAAAATAAGTAGTATACACCTCACAGGATGATACAAAACAAATACAAAACTAGGCAAAAAATAAGTAAAATAATAAATATAAAGCAAAATGTAAACAGTTATGGCTGTCCATATGATCTCATTGTTCTGTCCTTATATATTTTTTCAATTGGAATATATTTTTACAATCTTTTATCTCTTGTAAAGAGAATTCCATAGTTTAACCCCCACCACTGATATACACATTTGTTTTAAAGTTGTCCTTGAATACTGATGTTTGAAATGACCTTTTCTTCTATGCTCTTCATTCTCAGAAGTGATGACAAACATTTTTTGTAAATTTGCTGGTAATGTTTTACTTTTAGCCTTAAACATGACACATAATGTCTGTAACTTTACTAGCTCCTGTAGTTTCAATAAACCCGAATTAATAAATAATATGTTAGTGTGTTTTAAGTAATCTACTTTATGAATAATCCTTATAGCTCTTTTCTGTAGTTGATACAGAGAAAGTTGCGTTGCACAAGGAATACAATTTGAAACGTCATTATACAACTAGACATGCTGAGGAGTATGCAAAATACTAGGGGAGTGAACCGGGTTGCAAATTTTAAAACCAGTCTACTGAGGCAACAAGATTTCGTCAAGAAAGCAAGCGAAAAGAGCGATGCAGCAGTCAAAGCTAGCTACATGGTGAGTGAGATGGTTGCTAGGGCGGGAAAGCCATTCAAAGGAGGTGAATTCATTAAAAAGTGCATGTTAGATTTTTTTTAAGAAATCTTTTCTTGCGGCCCAGCCTCACCCAGTTTCTGCATCCAGTGGCCCCCAGGTAAATTGAGTTTGAGACCCCTGATGTAAAGCTTTAAAAACAAACAGCAAGGATTTAAAATCAATTCTAAAATGAACAGGGAGCCAGTGCAAACTCCGAAGAATTGGGGTTATATGCTCACGTTTCCTGGCCCCTGTTAAAAGTCGTGCTGCCGCGTTCTGGACTAACTGCAACCGGGAGAGAGTTTTTTGGCTAATGCCAGCATAAAGTGCATTGCAGTAGTCTAGGCGACTTGAAATAAAAGCATGCACGACTTGTTCAAAAAGGTTAAAAGATAAAAATGGTTTTACCTTTGCTAAAAGACGAAGATGATAAAAACACGATTTTAAAACGCCATTGACTTGTTTGTCAAATTTAAAATCGCTGTCTATAGTGACGCCAAGGCTGGTGACTTTGGGACGCACATGATTTTGCAATGGTCCCAAGTCAGTGAGGGCCGGACCAAAAACTGAAATTTCCGTTTTTCCCTCATTCATTATTAAAAAATTCTGGGCTAACCAAGCCTTGACATCACATAGACAGTTGAGAAGGGGTGTCAGGGGGCCGTGGCCTTTTGAAATTGGCATATACATTTGGCAGTCATCTGCATAAAAGTGATAAGACACTCCATGTTTCTTAAAAATCTCTCCAAGAGGGAGAATGTACAAGGAAAACAGGATGGGGCCTAGAATGGATCCCTGGGGGACACCACAGTAAAGCGGAGCAGAAGAAGAGGTGGCGTCCCCCAGCCTGACAGAGAAGGACCTCTCTGACAGGTAGGATCTGAACCACTCTAATGCAGTCCCCCTGACACCCACACAGTCTCTCAGGCGGTCTAAAAGAATTGTGTGGTCGACTGTGTCAAAGGCAGCTGTAACCATTTGGTGGTTGTGGTATGCTGTAAAAAGTGTGAACACGTGCTGATGGCTTAAGTTTGTATAGAAATATGGACATTGTGCTGTAGGGGCTGACATATTTAAAGGCCTACTGAAATGATTTTTTTTTTTTTAAACGGGAATAGCAGATCCATTCTATGTGTCATACTTGATCATTTCGCGATATTGCCATATTTTTGCTGAAAGGATTTAGTAGAGAAAATCGACGATAAAGTTCGCAACTTTTGCTTGCTGATAAAAAAAAGCCTTGCCTGTACCGGAAGTAGCGTGACGTCACAGGAACTGGGATTCCTTACAATTCCCCGTTGTTTACAATGGAGCGAGAGAGATTCGGACCGAGAAAGTGATGATTACCCCATTAATTTGAGCGAGGATGAAAGATTCGTAGATGAGGAACGTTACAGTGAATGACTTGAGAGGCAGCGATGGACGTATCTTTTTTCGCTCTGACCGTAACTTAGGTACAAGCTGGCTCATTGGATTCCACACTCCTTTTTCTATTGTAGATCACAGATTTGTATTTTAAACCACCTCGGATACTATATCCTCTTGAAAATGAGAGTCGAGAACGCGAAATGGACATTCAGTGCCTTTTATCTCCACGACAATACATCGCCGGAATGCTTTAGCTACGAGCTAACGTGATAGCATCTTGCTTTAACTGCATATAGAAACAAAAGAAATAAACCCCTGACTGGAAGGATAGATAGAAAATCAACAATACTATTAAACCGTGGACATGTAAATACACGGTTAATGCTTTCCAGGCTGGCGAAGGTTAACAATGCTGTGCTAACGACGCCATTGAAGCTAACTTAGCAACCGGACTGCACAGAGCTATGCTAAAAACATTAGCTCTCCACCTACGCCAGCCAGCCCTCATTTGCTCATCAACACCCGTGCTCACCTGCGTTCCAGCGATCGGCAGAAGGACGAAGGACTTCACCCGATGCGTTTGGCGGCCCGGAGACGTAGGAAGTCAAGGTGAGGTCGGCGGCTAGCGCGGCTAGCGCGGCTAGCGCTCCAACAAAGTCCTCCTGGTTGTGTTGCTGTAGTCCGCTGCTAATACACCGATCCCACCTACAACTGTCTTCTTTGCAGCTTTCATTGTTCATTAAAAAAATTGCAAAAGATGTCCAGAATACTGTGGAATTATGAAATGAAAACAGAGCTTTTTGTATAGGATTCTACGGGGTACCATAACTTCCGTTACTCGGACTTCGTCACACGCATACGTCATCATACCGCAATGTTTCAGCCGGATATTTCCCGGGAAGTTTTAAATGTCACTTTATAAGTTAACCCGGCCGTATTGGCATGTGTTGCAATGTTAAGATTTCATCATTGATATATAAACTATCAGACTGCGTGGTCGGTAGTAGTGGCTTTCAGTAGGCCTTTAAGTGTAGCTGTCACCTGCATATTTATTTTAGAGTACAGTTAAGTTTTTTAATTCCCTACTTTTCATATGATTCTATTTTCAACAAAACATGTTGCTGATATATTGCCCTTGTTTTAGTTTTCTATTTCGGTTATCGTACGACAAAAATTGCGCTTGGCAAAATTTTTGCCAGCGTATCATTCCGCGTCATTGAGTGCCCAACTAAGAATCCAACACGTTGATGAGGATGTCTGCTTTGTTTGTCGGTATGATTGCAAAATACACCACAATGGTGCCAAATTCGGAATGCCACCACTTTGATGAAGAAATAAAAAAAATACTGAACTTAAAGGCCTACTGAAATGAAATGTTCTTATTTAAACAGGGATAGCAGGTCCATTCTATGTGTCATACTTGATCATTTTGCGATATTGCCATATTTTTGCTGAAAGGATTTAGTAGAGAACATCGACGATAAAGTTTGCAACTTTTGGTCGCTGATAAAAAAGCCTTGCCTGTACCGGAAGTAGCGTGACGTCACAGGTTGTGGAGCTCCTCACATCTGCACATTGTTTACAATCATGGCCACAAGCAGCGAGAGCGATTCGGACAGAGAAAGCGACGATTTCCCCATTAATTTGAGCGAGGATGAAAGATTCGTGGATGAGGAAAGTGAGAGTGAAGGACTAGAGGGCAGTGGAAGCGATTCAGATAGGGAAGATGCTGTGAGAGGCGGGTGGGACCTGATATTCAGATGGGAATGACTAAAACAGTAAATAAACACAAGACATATATATACTCTATTAGCCACAACACAACCAGGCTTGTATTTAATATGCCACAAATTAATCCGCATAACAAACACCTCCCCCCTCCCGTCCATATAACCCACCAATACAAATCAAACACCCGCACAACACACTCAATCCCACAGCCCAAAGTACCGTTCACCTCCGTAAAGTTGCGTTCACCTCCGTAAAGTTCATACAGCACATATATTTCCCCAAAGTTACGTACGTGACATGCACATAGCGGCACGCACGTACGGGCAAGCGATCAAATGTTTGGAAGCCAAAGCTGTACTCACAGTAGCGCGTCTGCTATCCAACTCAAAGTCCTCCTGGTTGTGTTGCTGTAGCCAGCCGCTAATACACCGATCCCATCTACAGCTTTCTTCTTTAAACAAATTGCAAAAGATTCACCAACACAGATGTCCAGAATACTGTGGAATTTTGCGATGAAAACAGACGACTTAATAGCTGGCCACAATGGTGTCCCAATATGTCCGCACAATCCGTGACGTCACGCGCAAACGTCATCATACCGAGACGTTTTCAGCAGAATATTTCGCGGGAAATTTAAAATTGCACTTTACTAATCTAACCCGGCCGTATTGGCATGTGTTGCAATGTTAAGATTTCATCATTGATATATAAACTATCAGACTGCGTGGTCGGTAGTAGTGGGTTTCAGTAGGCCTTTATGGAAGAACTCAAAGCAAAAATAATAGCAAGGTTAAGGCTATGTCTTCACTAAGCCGGATAACCTCTTGAACGAATAACTATTTAGCCTAAGCCCCCGTTTCAGCCACAGTAAACCAGAATTTAAGGACCCCCTCCTCTGAGAAATGTTTACACGGGTAAGTGCGCCGTCTATTTCTTGAATCTCCGGCTCTTAGCTTTGTATGTACTCATTGATCGTTTACAAACTGAGTTCGGAGAGGAAGTGACGCCAGAAAGACCGCGCCCCACACGGGAAGTGACGTCAGAAAGATGGAGGCGAGTCATCCAGACATGCCCGTGTATAAATCCCACATGAATACCTTAAGAGAAGCAAACGCGCGATTGCAGCTATTTCGGATACAACACATCTCAACATATAGACGGTTGAGCGACGGTTTTGGATAAGGCCTGGAAGAACGGCAACCTGGTGGGATATGTTTGTCAACGAGTGTGTTGTGCCAGCTGAACGGCAAGAGAAATTTCAAATGTCCAGGTCAGCTGTGATTCTACTTAGTGAAAAACTTCGTCCATTTGTCGAAGGGGAGACAACGACAGACTACGAAAAACAGCGAATACATTTGGACTGGAAAAGCAGACTATTACTAATTATTGTCCGCGATGTATGTCGAGCGATTACTCAACGTCTAGTTTTGTACTCCATAACTATTGTGAAGCCGTCAAGTACAACCGCCAATTTCAGCCTAGAAGCACAGTGTCCTGAACAGATATGATTGTTGTAAAATGTTCTTTATCACATTGTTTACTTCCAGACGTCCATTAAAGATATGATTCATGTATGATGGCTCAGGTGTCATTCACTACAATAGGGCTAGTCTAACAGCTGCTGATGGTGAGGCAAGCAAGGTTTACTGTTATAAGAAATGTGGCAAAAGTCTACATTGAAACACAGGGTAAGGATACACTTCCAGGTCAGAGGTGACTATGACGCACGCATTTTTTCCGCGCATGCGTACTAGGTCGCGTTGCGCCGGCGGACGGAGGGAGGAAGGGGGTCTTAAACGACTATTGTTTGTGTGTGGACACAGATAAGGTTAGGTGGGATTTACCCTGGATAACCTTAGCTGGCTTAGTGTAGAAGGGGCCTAAGGTAACTGATCTGATCAATCTTAGTCTATGAGCATGAACTGCTCGAATGAGAGGCGAAACGTCTTCTGAGACAAAATGTACGGTCCAGTTACAAATGTATGAATGTCCTGAGAATTAGGCGTGTCTCGATATGACTTTTTTACTTTCAATAATATACCGATATTGGAGCTTTAAGTGTTGACCAATATTAATATTAATCTAATACGATATCAGCAGGAATCATTGTACATACTTGTAATATTTAGTAGTGTGGAATGTTAGAAGAAGGTTTGATCAAGTGAAATTACTCAAACAGAGAAAAGTTGGGGTGTAACAATATGAAAATTTGGTATCACGGTTACTGTCACCAAAATTATCATGGTTATCATTCCTATCACGGTATTGTTGAATGTAATCAAAAAGTACTTATAGCATACTTGCCAACCTTGAGACCTCCAATATCGGGAGGTGGGGGGGGGGGGGGGGGGGGGGGGTGGTTAAGAGGAGAGTATACTTACAGGTAGAATTCACCAATTCAAGTATTTCATATATATATATATATATATATATATATATATATATATATATATATATATATATATATATATATATATATATATATATATATATATATATATATATTTGACTTTCAGTGAATTCTAGCTATATATATATACATATATATATATATTTATTTTATTATATATATAAATAAAATAAATACTTGAATTTTAGTGTTCATTTATTTACACATATACACACACACACACACACAACACTCATCTACTCATTGTTGTACTTAAAAGTACAATGCTTTGTTAAGGGTTGAATTGTCCATCCTCTTTCTATTCTCTGTCACTATTTTTCTAACCATGCTGAACACCCTCTCTGATGATGCATTGCTGTGTGGCACGCACAAAAGTGCTTTCATCAAATGCACGAGAGTGTGGAATCTTCCATCCCTCCCTAGCATGGCCCAAAACCGGTCAATCCTTGCTTCCTGGGGAAGATCTTCCCTGGCAAGCAATTGGTACTCCAGTACTTGTACCCGGAGGCTTGTCAGGTCCAATCGCAGCTGCGGCAGACTTTTTTTTGGGGGGGGGGGGGGGGGGGGCGTGGCCTCCAGCTCCGGCTGAATACCAGGAGTTTGTCGGGAGAAAATCTCTGTCGGGAGGTTGTCGGGAGAGGCGCTGAATATTGGGATTCTCCCGCTAAAAACGGGAGGGTTGGCAAGTATGACTTATAGTATAACCAAGTTTTATTAAAAATAAATTGAATTCAATAAATCTGGTCAGGATGCCCCCCAGACACCTCCCTGGTGAGGTGTTTAGGCCACGTCCGACCGGTAGGAGGCCACAGGGAAGACCCAGGACATGTTCGGGAGATTATGTCTCCCAGCTGGCCGGAGAACACCTTGGGATCCCCCGGGAGTAGCTGGACGATGTGGCTGCGGAGAAGGAAGTATGGGCTTCTCTGCTTAGACTGCAGCCCCCACGACCCGACCTCAGATAAACTAAAATGGATGAATGGATGAAATTCAATAAATAAATAAACACACAATGTACTTTCTTGGCAGAAGAAATATGTTATGGAATAATATTGTTCTGGCTACTTAAGAGAAATATTTTCTTTTAGGGTTTAAATGTTTTTTATTGTCATATGTTTTAATTTGTAAAGGTTTTTGTGTGTTTTTATTGAAAAAAAAAAGCAAGTGTCGGGCATGTTTATGTGACGTCACACAATCTCACTTCTTGTCATTATTCCTTTGAGTATAGATCGATCTCTCTGTGCCAAGAGAGCACAGTCTGTAGAATAAATGTGTACAATTAAATATTTTAGTTGCTCAGATAGTAATGTGTTCATACAAGTTTAGATTGGGGAATGTCGTTTTTTCATGGGGAATGACATTAAGGTCTTTTTGTATTCACAGTTGGCATTTACCTTAGCTAGCTTCTCCAGTAAATGAGCAGTGTCACTGGTACGTGAGTTTATAAGTGTTACCAATTAAAATGTTTTGATAATTTCAATTTTAGACAATTATACTAATTGTGAGGAGATTTACAGCAGTTTATCATAATACTGTTTATCGCTACAGTAGGTATGAAAAACACAAACTTTTAAGAGGAACTGCCATTTGCCTATTATGTAAGACAAGAACAATTATGTTTAAATGCATTCTAATGAGTAAATAAATGTGATCAAAAGTCTGCTGACAATGGGGCCAGATTTGTGTATAGAGAGAGTATGGACAACCTGGTTTCAAGTGATTTCTTTAATGATTGGTTGAAAGGCACTCATGTGACTACAGTGTGCCGTGTTACGTACCAGTTTGAAGCTGCAGCTCAGAGAAACTGCAGTTCCTCATACATTTAATTTCATGTCAGAGTGTTTGCCGAATGATTGCTGTGTAAACATGCTCTGTTGTGCGGCATGGGGAAAAATGCGGGAAGCAATTGCATACGTTTCCCGCAACCCAGAAAGGAGAAAAATATGGCAAGCGAAGGTTATTTAATGATTTCTTATATTGACAAATGTCGTGTTTTAGACTTCAATATTGTTCAGTTAGGGACACTTATTACGTACGCATACTTGCCAACCTTGAGACCTCCGATATCGGGAGGTGGGGGGAGGGGGCTGGGGCGTGGTTAAGAGGAGAGTATATTTACATTGCACAACTCAAGTATTTCATATATATATATATATATATATATATATATATATATATATATATATATATATATATATATATATATATATAAATATATATGAAATACTTGACTTTCAGTGAATTCTAGCTATATATATATATATATATATATATATATATATATATATATATATATATATATATATATATATATATATATTTTATTATACATATAAATAAAATAAATACTTGAATTTTAGTGTTCCGGGGGCTATCCAGTAGATGGCAGCATTGTCCTGTTTAACTTCTCCGTTCATGTCTGAGTATATCATTTCGGCCCCCGTGTTCAATGGTGAAGTCTGTTTTACAAAATGTACAGGCAACATACATACCCCTTCCCCTTCGAACTGTCCTGGATGAACTGAAATTGTTGTTTTCATTCGTTTTGGAACTTGCAAGCGTATTTCTTCATCTTGCTCGTCGACGGCGTCGCCATGTCTGTAACTTCCTCGTTCTTCTGCTTCGTCTCCTTGTGTGCGCAGTTGTGCACTCCACTCTCTAAAAGCCGTAGATGTTATGACGTCATTGGGCAGGCAAGCTGTTTATATTGTGGAAAAGCGGACGTGAGAACAGGCTGTCCCCACTCAGGTCTGCATTGAGCTGGAGGGGGCGTGGCCTCCAGCTCCGGCTGAATACCGGGAGTTTGTCGGGAGAAAATTTCTGCCGGGAGGTTATCGGGAGAGGCGCTGAATACCGGGAGTCTCCCGCTAAAAACGGGAGGGTTGGCAAGTATGCGTACGTCTAGCTTGTGTGCTTAGCTGTTTTGTGCAATAGCTGCTAGCTCCGAGTAGTCTATATAGCCTACAATGTTTACCTTTTACAAGGAAAGACCCACTTTGTGTTCGTTTTTGAGGACATTTAGATGGTAACTGGCTGTGTAGCTTTGCATGAATAAATGTGCTGCAGGATTGCATGTATTGGAGTTTATATGGGAGATTTTAGATGCTAGCCAATATCATCCATTTTTGTTGATATCAGTATCAAATATCAGTTTTGGATCGGGACAACCCTACTGAGAATACTATGACCTGGATAAATAAGAATATCCGTAGGCGTAGCGTTAAATGTTTATGTATGCACTTAATTTGTCATTTTTGTTTTTTTTCATGTAAAGCTACAAGTATTCTCAATAATATGTTGTGTTAATACTTTCATAATATTTATGCCTGTGTTTCAGAGTGTACAGATCTAAACAAGGGCTTTAGCACCTCCTGTTTTTACTACTCATCTTGTCTCCAGGTCAAGGGCATGTTCGCTGCAAGGCAAGGCCTCATAAGTGATTGACACCTGAATGCTGACTCATCACACTGGGGGGAATGAACTAATGTCTTCAACTGAAACATAACAAGATTTAAAGTTTGGAGGGAATGCACGGAGCGTTTAGGTTGCAGACACCTTTTTTAGAAGATGACACCGGCTCCTTGATCTTATCAGATGCTCCCATTATTAGATTGAACAATTTTAAAGTCAGTTTGATGCTTTAGTTATTGTTCCCTTCTCCTGGGGTTTAGCTGTTTTTACTTGCTTCTGGTTCTTGCTGTATCACCAGAACTTAAGTTAAGCAAGACAAATCACATAAAGAACAAAGTTTCTCTTCCACGACAGAATAACAAACAAATGTGAACAGATGAGCTCATCTGCAACCCTTTTTGTAAAATAAAAAATCAAATCCTTGTCACTGAGCCCTTCTTTCGACCTAATTTAAGAGGGAGTGCATTGCTGTGCTTTCCAAAATAAATGATAAAGAGGAAAAGGAACATGATCAAACACTATTAACTTAGCAGTGCACTACTTTTGCTGACAAGATCACAACATTCAGTGTTTTAAAGAGCTTCAATCAATCTATTCTCCATCTTCGGCTTTTTGTTTTCCCCAACTAAAACTACATCTATCTCCTACGCATTGATTGTACTTTGTCACTTTCTCTTCAATTACTGCATATCTTTTGTTTGTTTGTCTGTTAGTGGGATTACAAATCGTCACCAAACTTTGTGTAAGTGTGTAGATTCTGCCAGGATCACACACAGACACACACACAGGCGCACACAAAGAGGCTAAGCAGATGTGTCTTGGGATTTCTTCGATGCAAGGGTACGTAATGAGGGAGCATAGTGACGCAAACCTGGCAATGTTTGTCCCTCTGCTGTCGTTGTGTATGTAGCTTCTCACATATTGTTGAACCCGCTTTTTTTGTAGTAGTCTGTGTGCACGTGCGTGCGTGTACGTGTGTGTGTGTGTGTGTGTGTGTGTGTGTGTGTGTGTCATCACGCACACATGACATGTCGATCCGCCGTCAATCCGCCTCATCTGTTCATTAGCATGACAGAGAAGCTCTCCTGCCAAAGTAGTTAGTCACAAGAAGCGGCCCCTGTCATAACACATTACAGCCGTAGGCTTCTCTAATAGCACCGGCCACTGTGGCAACCGTAGCCAGTACTCAGAGTACACACACCCTCAGAGTGATCAAGAGTTGCACTTTATCTGCACCCAGGGAGTGCTTCTGTCTTTCTCACCCACTTTCTCCATCGACATACCTTCCCTCTTTCCTCACACACACCCATTTCTACTTGTATTCTCCAAGTTAACATCTTTCCCTGTATTTTCCCTTTTATCGCTTCCATTTTCTTGTCCTTTAGCAGAAGTTCTTTCCTCGACTACCACTATTTCTGTCTCCCCGCCCTCTCTGGAGCTCTTTGTCTTCATGAGGCTCCAAGAAATGAAGACCTTTTCATTTTTAATCCCTCCGTCTTCTCCAGCGATGAATCAACACATTCCCCTCTCTCTTCATTATCACCTGTTCAGAGTGTCTGATGTGAGTTGTACAGGAAGAGGGCTTCCTTCAGCTTCCTGTCTCTTGGGGAAGCAGAGTTGTTGTGTCAAATAATGAAAAACACATATGTTGTGACGTCTTCTGCCGAACCGTTTCTGACACGTTGCGTCTTATCACATTCGCATCTTTACCAAATACACAACATTTATTTTTACCTATTCAGCCTATTTGTGATTTGTGTGAGTGCACTACTGGATCTGCAAAAGCCTTAGAGTAATGGTGTCAAACTCATTTTAGATCAGGGGCCACATGGATTAAAATCTACTCCCAAAAGGGCCGGACTGGTAAAATCACGGCACGATAACTTCAAAATAAAGACAACTTCAGATTGTTTTCTTTGTTTAAAAATAGAACAAGCACATGCTGAAAATGTACAAATCATAATGTTGTTGGGTTTTTGTTACACTTAACATGTTGCGGTTATTAGTATTCTATCGTTGTTTGTCGTTATTTATACTTTCTGAATAAATTATGTGATAATGTTCATAAGTCAACTCATTGGTGTTAATTTTCAATCTATCATTATTTATACTTTCTGAATAAATTATGTGATAATGTTCATCAGTCAACTCATTGGTGTTAATTTTCAATCTATCAAGATAAAAAAAATAATATAAAAATCAAATTACAGAATGTTATTTATGTAGTTTGCTCATTTTACTCGACTGGTGCATGAACATCATGTGGTTTATTTTTTTACATATGTAGCATCATCTACAAAGATACAAAGAATTGCTATTGCGACATCTAGTGGACACATTTAGAACAGCGGTTTATTTCATTCAAAAATTTCGGCTAATTTTTATACTTAGCCAACTCATCCCGCGGGCCGGATAAAACCTTTTCGCAGGCCTGATCCAGCCCACAGGCCGTATGTTTGACACCCCTGCCTTAGAGAAACAAGGAGCCATTGTCAGCTTCCATCAGAAATGTGGTCAGCATAGAGAGTAATTTCACATGGTTCAATTATGACTGGATTTCCCAAACTATTTAGTGTGTCTGTGCAAAGCGGATGAGCAGTAAGAATCAGGTCATAAGGGTGTTGTATCATGTCACACGTCAGGTAAGCACTTTGTTTGCTGTTTGACGTTAGCTGTTCACACAGTGTAAGCATTCTAATCGTTAAAGGGGTCATATTACGATTTCTGTCTACATTTATAATTTTGCATAGATTTTGTTTTACAGACCATCTCCAAGCCGCTTTCTAACTGTCTCTTCAGAATGCGTCATTTTGTGCATGGTCTTATTTACGTGCCGAAGCCCTCCTCTCATGGAAAAAGTTTGGACACCCTTGGTCTAGCTTGACATGGTGGTATTATTCGAAAGAATATGACTTGTGTATTAATTATTACTATTTGTGTATGCATCTTAGCTGCACATGTTGTTGACAGAGGTCGATGAGGTTTGATTACCATATTGTTAATAACCGTCATGATGACGACAAGGTAACGTTATTAGACTTTCCCATTCTGAGGCCGGTTCTAAATGAACTAAGACTATGACAGTCAATCTCAAGTAGTGGGGCAGGATGGTGAGGTGGGAGTGGCATGAGAGGCATGCATTTAAGTAATAGAAGTTCAGAATAAAAATGCACTTTTTCTCTGTTTTGAGAATCACACAAACTGAGCAGCCTTGTTTCAATGTTACGAACTGAGTTAATAAACTTAATTTGGAAATAGTTCAACATTTTGCTAGACAATATCCCGCTCATTTTATTAATTATATTAATGATGTAGTTTGTATTATACTATTTTAATGCTCAGGAGATTGACAGAAAATAATTGAGAACCTGTCAAGACTTGGTCTTTGGCGTGGTTTGCTCTCCCGTGGTGCAAAAGAAATGGAACGGACGTGGCGTGCAGGTAAAGACATAGTTTAATTATAACTATAAACTACAAAGTACAAACAAAAGGGTACAAACAAAAGGCGCTCACAGCGGAGGTAAAAAAAACTTCACTAGGAAAAAACAAAAGGCGCGCACAATGGCGGAGAACTATGAACATTAAACAAACAAAAACTTACGTGACAAGAGATGAAACAAGAACTAACGTGACAAGGAACTGTGGACATGGCATGAATGGGTGATGTCGCCAGGACGAACAACAGAAACAGAAAAGCCTATATAGTGACATGAAAAGTGAAAACAGGTGCGTGACTAACTGTGAACAGGTGCATGACATGACTGTGAAAACGTGAGACAGGTGTGTGTGAGTCCAAACGTGGAACAGGTGAAACTAATGGTTGCTATGGTGACAAACAAAACCAGGAAGTGAAACCAGGAACTAAGGAAGTGTCCAAAAAACAAAACAGCACATGGCCAAACAAAAACATGAACACAGACATGACAGAACCCCCCCCTTACGGACAGATCCCAGATGGCCAAAAACAAAAAACAGGATCAAGAGTCATGGGAGGGGGGGAGGGGGACATGGCGGTGGGTCGCCAGACCAGGTGTCCCCGAATCCACCGGGGCAGAGTCAGGTGGCGGCGGCGGGTAGACCGCCGCTGAACCTGACGAGGTGGGCGACCTGGGAATGGCCACATTCGTGGCAGACGAGGAGGTCGGCGCACCTGGCGTGGCGGACGCCCATGGAATGGCCACATCCTTGGCCGACGAGGAGGTGGGCGCGTTGTCGTGGCAGGCGGCGAAGCTTGGCGTGGTGCGTCAGGCGGCGAAGCTTGGCGTGGTGCGTCAGGCGGCGAAGCTTGGCGTGGCGGGTCTTGACGAGGGTCTTGGTCTTGGCATGGGTCTTGGTCTTGGTCTTGGCGAGGGTCTGGGTCTTGGTCTTGGACTTGGTCTTGGCGTGGTTGGTCTTGGTCTTGGACTTGGCGTGGTTGGTCTTGGTCTTGGACTCGGCGTGGTTGGTCTTGGTCTTGGACTCGGCGTGGTTGGTCTTGGTCTTGGCGTAGTTGGTCTTGGACTTGGTCTTGGTGTGGCTGTGCTTGGACTTGGTCTTGGTTTGGGTCACTTGGCGGGTCTTGGTCTTGGTCACTTGGCGGGTCTTGGTCTTGGTCACTTGGCGGGTCTTGGTCTTGGTCACTTGGCGGTTCTTGGTCTTGGCTTTGGTCTTGGCGTGGGTCAGCCACGGGCGGCGCTTGGCGGCGTGGGGCAGCCACGGGCGGCGCTTGGCGGCGTGGGGCAGCCACGGGCGGCGCTTGGCGGCGTGGGGCAGCCACGGGCGGCGCTTGGCGGCGTGGGGCAGCCACGGGCGGCGCTTGGCGGCGTGGGGCAGCCACGGGCGGCGCTTGGCGTCGTGGGGCAGCCACTGGCGGCGCTTGGCGTCGTGGGGCAGCCACTGGCGGCGCTTGGCGTGGAGCAGGTACTGGCGGCGCTTGGCGTGGAGCAGGTACTGGCGGCGCTTGGCGTGGAGCAGGTACTGGCGGCGCTTGGCGTGGAGCAGGTACTGGTGGCGCTTGGCGTGGAGCAGGTACTGGTGGCGCTTGGCGTGGAGCAGGTACTGGTGGCGCTTGGCGTGGAGCTGGGCGTGGAGCAGGTGGATCTTGGCATGGTCGAAAAACTGGTGGTGGCGGCCGTGCTGGTGGCTGTGGCTTGGCAGGTCGAAAGACAGGTGGTGGGGGTCGTGCTGGAGGCTGTGGCTTGGCGTGACGAAAGACTGGTGGTGGGGGTCGTGCTGGTGGCTGTGGCTTGGCAGGTCGAAAGACAGGTGGTTGTGGTCGCGCTGGAGGCTGTGGCTTGGCGTGACGAAAGACTGGTGGTGGGGGTCGTGCTGGTGGCTGTGGCTTGGCAGGTCGAAAGACAGGTGGTGGTGGTCGTGCTGGAGGCTGTGGCTTGGCGTGACGATGCTGACCCACCCCAACTGAACAATTCCCAGCCCTAGCCCCCCCCTCAAGGAGCGGATCCCAGACGCGCTCCCCGCGGTCTGGAACCGTCTTTTGGGGTGGGCGGAGGGGGTTCAGGAGGAGGGCAGAATCCTCCCCTCTAAATTGTCCAAAAGGTCTTTCGTTCCCCCCCACCTGGGCTTTTGTGGGTGAAAAAAAAATTTCTGACTTGGGCGTGGCATGAGTCCTGGGGGGCGGGGCATGAAAATTGGGTGACTGTGATTGACAGGATCTGATTTCTAAAAACATGTCTTGGTAATGTTTAATCATGGATTTAGAGTCTTTGGTTGGATGTGGCTGACAAGAAAAAGAGTTCAGGGGAAAAAAATCCATGACGTCACCCACTGGCAGCGGCGTGACGTCGTCCTGGGGAAGCCGGGCTGGCTGCAGCTCGTTTCCGCCCGGAGGAGGAGGAGCTTGCGGGAACGATGCGTCCTTTCCACTGCTTGTGGAAGCCCTCCCTGACGTCCTTCGTCGGGAGCGGCGCTTCCGGGACTGCGGTGACGCAGCGCCATCCTCGGACCAAATGGAGTCTCTGTACTCCACGGAGGAGTAGCGCAGCGTTTCCTTCTCCATGGCGTGGAGGACCTCCCACGCTGCCTCGTCCAAAACGCCCAATTTTCTTGCGGGAGAACTTTTATGCTGGCGACATCTGTCAAGACTTGGTCTTTGGCGTGGTTTGCTCTCCCGTGGTGCAAAAGAAATGGAACGGACGTGGCGTGCAGGTAAAGACATAGTTTAATTATAACTATAAACTACAAAGTACAAACAAAAGGGTACAAACAAAAGGCGCTCACAGCGGAGGTAAAAAAAACTTCACTAGGAAAAAACAAAAGGCGCGCACAATGGCGGAGAACTATGAACATTAAACAAACAAAAACTTACGTGACAAGAGATGAAACAAGAACTAACGTGACAAGGAACTGTGGACATGGCATGAATGGGTGATGTCGCCAGGACGAACAACAGAAACAGAAAAGCCTATATAGTGACATGAAAAGTGAAAACAGGTGCGTGACTAACTGTGAACAGGTGCATGACATGACTGTGAAAACGTGAGACAGGTGTGTGTGAGTCCAAACGTGGAACAGGTGAAACTAATGGTTGCTATGGTGACAAACAAAACCAGGAAGTGAAACCAGGAACTAAGGAAGTGTCCAAAAAACAAAACAGCACATGGCCAAACAAAAACATGAACACAGACATGACAGAACCATTGCATTAATCTTTGACTTCTGCGATTCCAGGCGATCTACAGGCACAATGTGAGTTGCAATCTTAAAACAGTAGTGTGAAAATGATGCAGCATATTTCCGCCTCTGTGGCAAAATTAATATTTTCTACACATAACCAGAAAGTGAAAATTAGGAGAGTAGGAGGATTGTGTCACAACATTTACCAGCTGCTAATGCCTCACATAAAGAGCATTTCTGAGTCACATTTCAAATAATTAATTAAAGTTTCTTTGTGTTGCACTTTACAAAATCACACTGGTGCCCAATGTGCGTTACAGGACAAGCAGATTGAAATAAAATAAGATCAGGAAAATGTATAAAATGCATGCAAATTAAGACAGTACAGAGCCCCATACAGTATCTAAGCCAGTCTGAATAAGCAAGTTTTAGTTGAGATTTAAAACCTTCTTGCTCTGTGAAAGATCGCAACTTTCCTAACTTTCCTAGGAGCAAAAAGGCTTTTTTTAATCAATCAATAAATCAATGTTTATTTATATAGCTCTAAATCACAAGTGTCTCAAAGGGCTGTACAAGCCACAACGACATCCTCGGTACAGAACCCACATACGGGCAAGGAAAACTCACCCCAGTGGGACGTCATTTGCTATGCAGCAGCTTGAAGACGCTCTTGGGAGTGTAGAGCGATTTGGCAAAAAACACCCGTCATTTCTATCAATTTCATGGCTGGCTCAAAGCGTGAACACTCTGTGATCACATACAACCGACAGACAATTCTGGATGTGGATGGATCGGGTCGTTATAGACTGAAAGATGCATGTACGGTGGACCTCCTCGGTAGCATGGGAATACTTCGCGGGCTACATCGAGCGGCCTTTGTAGCAGCGGAGTCAAGTGCTAGCGGTGACCGCCAATGGAGACAACGTAAGCGGTGTGAGCGGAAGCAGAAGCGGGGATGCCGAGCGGGGCTAACAACAAAGGGAAAAGCTAACCAAAGAAGCGTGGAGTGTCCGGGTAAGAAGCCATTTAAACTAGAACTAGCCGGCGCCAGGCTGGATAATCCCTGCACACAGCAATTCTCTTGGAATAAAACACAACTCACATAATGTTTTTTCTTTTGTGACCGTGTCAGAGGCAGACATGCAATCTACTGAGGTGGCTAACTACGATGCGTTCAGTTTATCGCAACATCTAGCAAACAATCAGACAATTCCCGTCGTATCAATTCCTAGATATGGTCGAAACTATTTAAAGTGCACTACGCATAATAAACGCAACATTATTAATATTGCTACTTCGGATAATTTCAACAAACAATCCTCAAAACAGCCCGCTACCTATAATATGGGCTTTTTAAACAGAAGATCATTATCTTCCAAAACGTTATTAGTTAATGAGGTCATTAGAGACAACAAACTTGACGTCGTTGGTCTCGCCGAGACCTGGCTCAAACCAGACTATTTTTTTGCGCTAAATGAGGCATCTCCTCCTAACTATACCAATGCACATGTTGCCCGTCCTCTTAAAAGGGGAGGGGTGTCGCACTAATATACAATGAGAACTATAATTTTACACCTAACCTAAATAATAAATATAACTCGTTTGAGGTGCTCACTTTGAGGTTTGTCACACCACTGCCTCTCCACCTGGCTGTTATCTACCGCCCCCCTGGGCCCTATTCGGACTTCATCAGTGAATTCTCAGAGTTTGTTGCTGATCTAGTGACGCGCGCCGACAATATAATCATAATGGGGGACTTTAATATCCATATGAATACCCCATCGGACCCTCCATGCGTGGCGCTCCAGACTATAATTGATAGCTGTGGTCTTGCACAAATAATAAATGAACCCACGCATCGCAACGGTAATACGATAGATCTAGTGCTTGTCAGGGGTGTCACCACCTCTAAAGTTACGATACTCCCGTACACTAAAGTAATGTCCGATCATTACCTTATAAAATTCGAAGTTCTGACTCATTGTCAACAAACTAATAATAATAATAATAACTACTATAGCAGCCGCAACATTAATGCTGCCACAACGACGACTCTTACTGACCTACTGCCTTCGGTAATGGCACCATTCCCAAATTATGTGGGCTCTATTGATAACCTCACTAACAACTTTAACGACACCCTGCGCGACACCATTAATAGTGTAGCACCGCTAAAGCTAAAAAGGGCCCCTAAAAGGCGTACCCCATGGTTTACAGAAGAAAGTAAAGCCCAGAAATTATCATGTAGAAAGCTGGAACGCAAATGGCGTGCGACTAAACTTGAGGTTTTCCATCAAGCATGGTGTGATAGTTTAATAACTTATAAACGCATGCTTACCTCAGCTAAAGCTAAATATTACTCAAATCTCATCCAACTCAACAAAAATGATCCTAAATTTTTGTTTAGTACAGTAGCATCGCTAACCCAACAAGGGACTCCTCCCAGTAGCTCCACCCACTCAGCAGATGACTTTATGAATTTCTTTAATAAGAAAATTGAAGTCATTAGAAAAGAGATTATAGACAATGCATCTCAGCTACAACTGGGTTCTATTAACACAGATACGACTGTATATACGACGGATACCGCCCTCCAAAATAGTTTCTCTCTCTTTGATGAAATAACATTGGAGGAATTGTCAAAATGTGTAAATGGGACAAAACAAACAACATGTTTACTTGACCCAATTCCTGGGAAACTTATCAAGGAGCTTTTTGTATTATTAGGTCCATCAGTGTTAAATATTATAAACTTATCACTTTCCTCTGGCACTGTTCCCCTAGCATTCAAAAAAGCGGTTATTCATCCTCTACTCAAAAGACCTAACCTCGATCCTGACCTCATGGTAAACTACCGGCCAGTGTCCCACCTTCCGTTTATCTCGAAAATCCTCGAAAAAATTGTCGCACAGCAGCTAAATGAACACTTAGCGTCTAACAATCTCAGTGAACCTTTTCAATCCGGTTTCAGGGCAAATCACTCTACGGAGACAGCCCTCGCAAAAATGACTAATGATCTATTGCTAACGATGGATTCTGATGCTTCATCTATGTTGCTGCTTCTTGATCTTAGCGCCGCTTTCGATACTGTTGATCATAATATTTTATTAGAGCGTATCAAAACGCGTATTGGGATGTCAGACTTAGCCTTGTCTTGGTTTAACTCTTATCTTACTGACAGGATGCAGTGTGTCTCCCATAACAATGTGACCTCGGACTATGTTAAGGTAACGTGCGGAGTTCCCCAGGGTTCAGTTCTTGGCCCTGCACTCTTTAGTATTTACATGCTGCCGCTAGGTGACATCATACGCAAATACGGTGTTAGCTTTCACTGTTATGCTGATGACACTCAACTCTACATGCCCCTAAAGCTGACCAACACGCCGGATTGTAGTCAGCTGGAGGCGTGTCTTAATGAAATTAAACAATGGATGTCCGCTAACTTTTTGCAACTCAACGCTAAGAAAACGGAAATGCTGATTATCGGTCCTGCTCAACACCGACATCTATTTAATAATACCACCTTAACATTTGACAACCAAACAATTAAACAAGGCGACTCGGTGAAGAATCTGGGTATTATCTTCGACCCAACTCTCTCGTTTGAGTCACACATTAAGAGTGTTACTAAAACGGCCTTCTTTCATCTCTGTAATATCGCTAAAATTCGTTCCATTTTGTCCACAAGCGATGCTGAGATCATTATCCATGCGTTCGTTACATCTCGTCTCGATTACTGTAACGTTTTATTTTCGGGCCTCCCTATGTCTAGCATTAAAAGATTACAGATGGTACAAAATGCGGCTGCTAGACTTTTGACAAAAACAAGAAAGTTTGATCATATTACGCCTATACTGGCTCACTTGCACTGGCTTCCTGTGCACCTAAGATGCGACTTTAAGGTTTTACTACTTACGTATAAAATACTACACGGTCAAGCTCCTGCCTATCTTGCCGATTGTATTGTACCATATGTCCCGGCAAGAAATCTGCGTTCAAAGAACTCCGGCTTATTAGTGATTCCCAGAGCCCAAAAAAAGTCTGCGGGCTATAGAGCGTTTTCTATTCGGGCTCCAATACTATGGAATGCCCTCCCTGTAAAAGTTAGAGATGCTACTTCAGTAGAAGCATTTAAGTCTCATCTTAAAACTCATTTGTATACTCTAGCCTTTAAATAGACTCCCTTTTTAGACCAGTTGATCTGCCGTTTCTTTTCTTTTCTTTTCTACTCTGCTCCCAACCCGGGGTGGACCGCTAGCCTGTCCATCGGATGGGGACATCTCTCCGCTGCTGACCCGTCTCCGCTCGGGATGGTTCCTGCTGGCCCCACTATGGACTGGACTTTCGCTGATGTGTTGGACTTTCACAATATTATGTCTGACCCACTCGACATCCACATATGCGGTCCTCTCCAAGGTTTCAAGAAGTAAATATTGCCATGATATGTGGTCTGGATCATGTTTTTGTTATTTTCTGTTTGTTTTGGACTCCTTGGGTTCCTGTTTGTGCACCTCCTGAGTTTATTCACCATGGTTACTTATGATTTTCACCTGCCTCTTGCTTCGGGACACACCTGTTTGTAATCAGGAGACACTATTTAAGGCTGCCTTTGATCACTCGTCCTGGCTTCATTGTTTGCGTCACGCCTATGCCAAGTAAGTTTTGTTTGTTTCATGCCATAGCCTATGTTAAGTCTTAGCCTCTCGTGCAATCGGCACGTTTGCTTTTTTGTTGTTTGCCTGTTTTTTGGTAGTTGGGTGATTTATATTGAATAAATCAAATCCTACCTTCACGCCTTCGTCCGGAGCCGTCAGTTTTGCTTCCTGGGAGAACAAACCTCGCAGTAAGCTGCGAAAATCCCCGCGTCGTGACAAATATCACTTCAAAAGTTGCCTAACTTGGTGTGATTGTGTTTAGACTTCGATGTATATTTGGCCGTGGTTTTCTCTTTTTTATTGTACACAAGTAGGGTTCGGAATTGATAAGATTTTTCCGGATCCATTTCCACTTTTGATTCTTCTTAACAATACGGTTCCTTAACAGTTCTCCTTTCGATTCTTATTTGGGGAAAAAAAGGAGAGAGAAAAGGGTGAATTAGCATAAACTTTGTTTAGAAGTATGATGACCTTACAAGGACTAAAGTGAGTTCTAAAGAAGCACATATGTAGCGTAGAAGAAAAAAATAACTTTTTTTGTAATTAAACATAAAAAATATATTTTTTTCTGTAGAATTTAATCATGTGCAAATGACACAATAATGTAACATTTAGTAACATGTGATATTAACTTATTACATTCACAGTGAGATGTCAAGCCTTTATTGGTTATCATTGTTGATGATTATGGCTTACAATTTATGAAAACTTTGAATTGAAAATCTCAGAAAATGTAAGGTTTCAAAAACTGCAAGCCATGATGATCAAAATTATGACAATCATAAGCCATCATACATGAATCATATCTTTAATGGACGTGTGAAAGTAATTTTACAACAATAAATCTAGGGTTCTGGATATCTGGTCAGGACACTCCTCACTCTTTTAGCTTGTCCTTTATTGTCCATTCTTGCAATCTTGCCTGTGCTTGTAAACTGAAATTGGCGGTCGTACTTGACGGCCGCAACCACTTCATGGCTTCACAATAGTTATGGAGTACAAAACTAAACGTTGAGGAATTGCTCCTCATACATCACGGACAATAACTGCAGAAAATATTAAGTATCATCTTCTCTTTTGCAGCCATAACAGCATTTACAAAATTTTTCGTGTAGTTTGTTGAACATTTTCTTAACAATTCTTCTCAACAAAAGAAGAGAAATATCATTTATCATTTATAAATACAACCCTCTGGAAAAAATCTACGTTTGTAAACATGTGTATGCATGTACAAATCATAACACGTTTATTATTTCAGTAAGTGGAATAAAATCATGGTATGGATTTTGCAAAGAAGTCAAAGTAGTGAAATATATTTATATAGCGCATTTCTCTAGTGACTCAAAGCGCTTTACATAGTGAAACCCAATATCTAAGTTACATTTAAGCCAGTGTGGGTGGCACTGGGAGCAGGTGGGTAAAGTGTCTTGCCCTAGGACTAGTGTTATCCCGATATCAATATTTTGGTACCGGTACCGGTACCAAGTTTATTTAGATACTTTTCGGTACTTTTCTAAATAAAGGGCACCACAAAAAATTGCATTATTGGCTTTATTTTGACAAAAAATCTTAGGGTACATTAAACATATGTTTCTTATTGCAAGTTTCCGGTACTTTTCAGAGGCGGTATAGTACCGAAAATGATTCATTAGTATCGCGGTACTATACCCTTACATTGCTGGCACGGGTACTCTACCAACCGAGTTATGTCGCCCCACATTAAGTACTAATATGATTCAATTTAGGAAACTGTTCAAACTCAAAATATTTACAAAAAACAAGGAAGAAGAATTTTGATAAACAACTAGTATCTAATTATGTGAATCACAACTAACTTACCTATTTATTTAATGACAACTTTATTTATTTGTATTACTACTACGTGTAATAGTACTACTGTGTTACAGATTGAGCGCTGGAAGTGAATAAACAAATGTGGTAGCAATTGCTATGAAACATAAAAGGAATATAATCACACAAGCTGTGCTTCTTCCTACTTATTCGAACATGTCAACAGAAACTGGGACTATGTGATGTACCATATTGTAACTAGTCATGTTCCAAATAAACTAATACACTAACTATGCGTACTAATAGATAACTACCAGTTCAATTAGATGTCTGTATAAACGAAATAATGTACATCAGTTCCTATAGTAAATTTAGTTTTTAAGTATTAGCAAAAACATTTGTGATTTAAGTAAGATGTGTGGGTCCGAAGCGTTCTGCAATCCTGAAAACCGCTCTGTTGTCCCACGCTGATTTGGTCCCAGAGGACAAATGAAAGAGAAGCAGGACGTCTAACCGGTGGTTGTTTGCAACAATTTAGGGTGTTAAGAGTGAGCAATGTGTAATTTAGCTGTCTCTGTATGTCTCCAATCTGACTGGAATCCCCGACTTACTGGTTTTGACAGGGTCTGTAAAGAGTGAGGTCATGCGCTGAAGTCCGACCCTCTTTTGTGTGCACGTCACTGCGGGGCACCACAGTGCGTTCGGAGACGGCACAAATTTACCTGCGAGGCAAGAGCTGTCAGCAAGTGGCGGCCGTCAGCACCGATAAAAAAAACACACAATGATAAGAAAATAAATGGGATGTATTGGTGCTCGTTGTGGGTTGAATCATAATTACAAAATCATCTGATAATATCTATTAGTCCTCTGAGTGTGCACGCACGTTCTGTTTGCAATAAATGTAAAGTGGCTTGAGTAAGAGAAGGTCAGGTAGAGTGTATTTGAAATTCGGAGATAGGTTGGTAGTGGCGGGTGAGCCAGAGTTGGGGGGGGGGTATAATTTGTGTAATTACAGGGTCCCAGAAGAAGAGGCCTATAATCATCTTGCCCTTAGGAAGGAATGCAGCTCATGTAATTACTCTCATTTAAATGGCCCCAACTTCCAGTGTACTGGTCACCTTTTCAGCATGTTTTCATGCACACGCACCACACACACGCACACAAACACTCATAAATGAACAATACTTGGCAGAAGAACAGATAAAAAAAAACATTGGGATTACATTAATTTAGTTAGAATGTATTCATTTTAACTGCATAATATATGTACATTTATTTTTCAACGGTTTTTATAAGTCCCTTATTTTGCAACATATAATTGTGTGAATGCTCCAAAGCATTCACACGTATGGTTTTCTACACCAAAATTAATCTATTTATTATTCAACTTCTTCTTCTTCTCCACATTTTGGCTCTCTCTACCTTTCACATTTTTCACCCGATTTAAACCGTTCCAACTTCAAACTGTTCAGCCTATTCGGGAATCGCGGGTTTTCACTTTACAAATTCCAAAAATTCACAGATTTCCCAGAATTCCAGGTTTTCCGGGACATTTTTCCAATTCAAAATGAATTGGCCATTTTTCAAACTTCCACCATTTCCAAATGTTTCAACCTATTCAAACCATTCCACCTTCAACACATTCCACCATCCTGGACATTAAAACTACTTTTTTTCCAAGTTAAAAAAAATGCCACGATTTTCCATAATTCCTGGTTTTCCAAAGCACTATTTACACTTTTTTTTCTGGCGACAACTCCTTCCACATTTTTCAACCGTCAAAACATTCCTCTTAAATAATTACCGTAATTTCCGGACTATAAGCCGCTACTTTTTCCCCTCGTTCTGGTCCCTGCGGCTTATACAAGGGTGCGGCTTATTTACGGCCTGTTCTTCTCCGACACCGACGAAGAGGATTTCGGCTGTTTTAGTACGCAGGAGGAAGACGATGACACAATGATTAAAGACTGACTTTTCATATACCGGTAGGCTGGTTATTTTGATAACGTACAGGCGAGCACTTTGTATTACTTTGCACCGTTGTATTATTTGTACTCTGCACGAATGCTGTTCGCCATGTCAAAGATGTGAAAGTTTGATTGAATGATTGAAAGATTTATTGTTAATAAATGGGACGCTTTGTGTTCCCAAACAGTCATCTCTGTCCCGACAATCCCCTCCGTGGTAGCAGGAACACCTATATACTACGCTAATTACACATCAAAACCCTGCGGCTTATAGTCGGGTGCGGCTTATATATGGAGCAATCTCTATTTTCCCCTAAATTTAGCTGGTGCGGCTTATAGTCAGGTGCGGCTTATAGTCCGGAAATTACGGTAATACTTTTTTGAACTGGAAAAATTCCCGCTTTTCCCGAAATTCCAGGAATTCCGTAATACCATTTCTCAATTCAACATGTTACTACTTCAACATTTCTCGACCGATTTTAAAAATTCCAACACCAACCATTTCAACTCATTCAAACCATTCACATTTTTTAGCATTTTCAAAAAAATTCCCTCGTTTCCCAAAATGTCTACATTTCTATGAAATTCCCATTGAAATGAATGAGACATTTTTCTAAGTTCCTAACCAAATTCCGGTTTTCCTGGAAATTCAAACTCTTCAACATTTAAACTATTCCAATTCTGTCAGTTCAACTTTAGCATTGGAGTATTCACACGCAATTCTTTCAAGAATTGCCTCTTCTAATTAGTATTTATTTTTGTAATCAGCGTGCCAAAAGCCTTGGTAATAAGATTTGTTAGTAACACAAGGTTTCATATCATTTGACAAGGTTTGTTGTAATAAACTGTAAGTATAATTATTGAATATGATTAATATCAAGCGTAACATGACTAATTTAATGCTAATATTTGAGCAGGCCCTGGGCCCCTCTGTGGTAGAACATTTGGGGCACTAGGTCAAAAGGTTAAGAACCCCTGTTCTAGAGTACACCGTGGCAACTAGACACTGGGTAGATTTTGTGTGGCACTCATCGGCTGCGCAGCACTATAGGAGACAAACAGTGTTACACACAACAAATATTGTACATTAATGTCAACACAAACACACACACACAAGTCTAACATAGTTTGACCTCCAAGTGCGACACTGCTCTGTAATTTCTAGAGGATAATAGGAAAACAACATTGTCTCACCCACTGTGTCTCCTCTTCCTCGCTCGCTCTCTGTATCGGCTAGTGATTGATTGTGCTACTTGCCTGCTCTAGTGTTCCCATGCTGCAGGGGGTCTCTGGGGCACACACACAAACAGCACAGGGCCACTTTTGATGGGCTATGATTAATGAGGTTCGCAGGAGTGGCGCCCTCTAGCTGCGACAGAACACACTTTCAGCCCCCACACCCAAAAAAAAAACCGCAGCCCGCCCGTGTCTGTACACTGTCTATTACTACTGGTTACACCGGTCGCTCGGCCTGCTACGACACAACCACAAACCCTTTTAGCGCTCCGCTCCCAATCTTGCAGTCAGACTGACCCACACGTTAAAAAAACACACTCACACAATCTCATTTTGAGTCGGCTGTCCCTGGTGTTTTGCGCACAGCGGTAAATACAAACCAACCTGTTACATTCATACTTGAGCACATTCATCCCTATTAACACCTAAACGTTTACCGTATTTTCCGGACTATAGGGCGCACCGGATTATGAGACGCACTGCCGATAATTGGTCTATTTTTTAATCTTTTTTCATATATTAGGTGCACCGGATTATAGGGCGCATTAAAGGAGTCATATTATTATATTTTATTTGCTAAATGTAAAACACTTCCTTGTGGTCTACATAACATGTAATAGAGGGTCTTTGGTCAAAATGGTGCATAGATTATGTTTTACAGTTCATCTTCAAGCTGCTTTCTAACAGTCACTTCCGGATGCGCCGTTTTGTGGGCGGTCTTATTTACGTGGCTCACCTTCGGCAGTGTCTTCTCCCCGTCATCTTTGTTGTAGCGGTGTAGCGTCCAAAGACGGGAGTGGAAGGGTCAAAATATGGAGCTAACTGTTTTAATGACATTCAGACTTTACTTAAAGGCCTACTGAAATGATTTTTTTTTATTTAAACGGGGATAGCAGATCTATTCTATGTGTCATACTTGATCATTTCGCGATATTGCCATACTTTTGCTGAAAGGATTTAGTATAGAACAACGACGATAAAGATTGCAACTTTTGGTATCTGATAAAAAAAAGGCTTGCCCCTACCGGAAGTAGCGTGACGTAGTCAGTTGAACATATACGCAAAGTTCCCTATTGTTTACAATGATGGCCGCATGAAGTGAGAGAGATTCGGACCGAGAAAGCGACAATTTCCCCATTAATTTGAGCGAGGATGAAAGATTTGTGGATGAGTAAAGTGCAAGTGAAGGACTAGTGGGGAGTTGAAGCTATTCAGATAGGGAAGATGCTGTGAGAGCCGGGGGTGACCTGATATTCAGCTGGGAATGACTACAACAGTAAATAAACACAAGACATATATATACTCTATTAGCCACAACACAACCAGGCTTATATTTAATATGCCACAAATTAATCCTGCATAAAAACACCTGCGTGTTTGTTATGCTAGCTCCTAGCTCCTCTGCTAGCTCCTAGCTCCATAGAACACGCCAATACAATTCAAACACCTGATCAACACACACAATCACTCAGCCCAAAAGACCGTTCACCTAACCCAAGGTTCATAAAGCTTATATATTTTTAAAAAGTTACGTACGTGACGCGCACATACGGTCAAGCTATCAAATGTTTAGCAGCCAAGGCTGCATACTCACGGTACCTGATATTCAGCTGGGAATGACTACAACAGTAAATAAACACAAGACATATATATACTCTATTAGCCACAACACAACCAGGCTTATATTTAATATGCCACAAATTAATCCTGCATAAAAACACCTGCGTGTTTGTTATGCTAGCTCCTAGCTCCTATGCTAGCTCCATAGAACACGCCAATACAATTCAAACACCTGATCAACACACACAATCACTCAGCCCAAAAGACCGTTCACCTAACCCAAGGTTCATAAAGCTTATATATTTTTAAAAAGTTACGTACGTGACGCGCACATACGGTCAAGCTATCAAATGTTTAGCAGCCAAGGCTGCATACTCACGGTACCTGATATTCAGCTGGGAATGACTACAACAGTAAATAAACACAAGACATATATATACTCTATTAGCCACAACACAACCAGGCTTATATTTAATATGCCACAAATTAATCCTGCATAAAAACACCTGCGTGTTTGTTATGCTAGCTCCTAGCTCCTATGCTAGCTCCTAGCTCCATAGAACACGCCAATACAATTCAAACACCTGATCAACACACACAATCACTCAGCCCAAAAGACCGTTCACCTAACCCAAGGTTCATAAAGCTTATATATTTTAAAAAAGTTACGTACATACGCAAAAAAAAGTTGCGCACATACGGTCAAGCGATCAAATGTTTAGAAGCCAAAGCTGCATACTCACAGTAGCACGTCTGCGTCTTTGTCATCCAAATCAAAGTAATCCTGGTAAGAGTCTGTGTTGTCCCAGTTCTCTACAGGCGTCTGTGTATCGAAGTCAAAAGTCCTCCTGGTTAGAGTCTCTGTTATCCGAGTTCTTCCATCTTGACTGCATCTTTCGGGAATGTAAACAAAGAAGCGCCGGCTGTGTACTGTTGTTGCTGACTACGTTCGAAAAATACGTCCATTTCGCACCGACAACTTTCTTTGCTTGCTCAGCTTCCTTCTCCATAATGCAATGAACATGATTGCAACAGATTCACGAACACAGATGTCCAGAATACTGTGGAATTATGAAATGAAAACAGAGCTTTTTCGTATTGGCTTCAATGTGGAAGGCATACCCGTGTTCGCCGGGCTACGTCACGTGCATACGTCATCCTCAGAGGCGTTTCGAACCGGAAGTTTAGCGGCAAATTTAAAATGTCACTTTATAAGTTAACCCGGCCGTATTGGCATGTGTTATAATGTTAAGATTTCATCATTGATATATAAACTATCAGACTGCGTGGTCGGTAGTAGTGGGTTTCAGTAGGCCTTTAAATCAATAACGGAGCAGCATCTTCTAATCAGGAAACAACCACACCGGAAATGTGTACCGTGAAAAACCGTCCGACCGGAACTCTAATAACTAAAGTTCCTTGGGTGAATAACGTAAACTCACTACGCCGGTATGTTTTAGCGCTTTCATGGCGAGTTTACTGACAGATATAATTAAGAACTTTAC
>NC_084739.1:25292215-25314715 GCF_033978785.1 Entelurus aequoreus | reverse complement strand
ATAAAAAACACAATATATACATTATATATCAATATAGATCAATACAGTGTGCAGGGATACAGTCCGTAAGCACACATGATTGTATTTCTTTATGACAAAAAAAAATGAAACAAACATTCTAAAACGTTTACAAATGAAAATGGAAAAAGATAAACGTATACAATCACACAAATAACAATAATAGGCCTCATATGAAGCCAGAACAATATTTGATGTTTCTTCTGCCAAGGAAGTCAAGTATATTGTGTGGCCATTTTAGTTATGCAATTTGTTATTCTTATAGCCAGACCTGTGTGTTCATTTCCGTACCTGACGGTTTCGGCTACACCTGTTGCCTTTCTCAGAGGTTGTCAAGTGATGTTGCTGTGACTGTCTGGTCTTCCTGCTTGTAGTAGCAGGCTGACAGCGCAATCTGCAGTCTGACCTTTTAGTTATTACAGGGAAAAAAACCTGGTTAAAAATAATTTGTGTGTGTATAAATGTTTTTGCTCACATTCAACAATATTGTGATAATATTGGTAATTCTGATCATTTTGGTCACAATAACTTTATTTAGCTATTTTATTTATTGTTTTGACAATGGCTCGGTTGGTAGAGCGGCCGTGCCAGCAACTTGAGGGTTCCTGGTTCGATCCTCAGCTTCCGTCATCCTTTAGTCACGTCCGTTGTGTCCTTGAGCACGACAGTTCACCCTTGATCCTGAAGGGTCGTGGGTAGGGTCTTGCATGGCAGCTTCCGCCATCAGTGTGTGAATGTGTGTGTCAATGGGTGAATGTGGAAATAGTGTCAAAGTGCTTTGAGTACCTTGAAGGTAGAAATACGCTATACAAGTATAACTCATTTAACATTTACCATTTAAAAAAAGACAGACACAGTATATTTTATTTTTATATTTGTTTTATTAACTTTGAATTTTAAAAGTTTACATTCCAATTAAAATGTATGAAAAGTGCAATTTTATTTCAATTCAAAGGTAATGCTTGCCTTATTATTATGTATTATCATTACATCAGTGGATGATTCGGTCTCAAAATAATGTTGACAATAAAATAGTTTATCGGCAATAATTCGTAGGTCATTATATCGTTGAGCAAAATTTAGCGGTCCAGGTCTATCCGTGAATCTGGCAGTTACTCAAAATGCGTGCTTTGACATCCAATTAACAGTTGCTGTGTCTATAATAACACATTTTACAAGTGATTAGTATGCAAGTCCTATTTTGCACAGCAACTCATTTGATAAATCTCCCCAATGGGAGAAATCTATTGAAATGTAGTCACTGTGTTCAAAGCAAAGCGCTCCACCAGGGTATCGCTGTTTTGATTTACTGTTTGAAATCTGAAACAGTCTGTGCAATCACATGAAGCCATTGTTTTTTGGTTAGTTTTTTAATAAAAAAACATCTTGGGGGGGATTTTGACAAGAACAGCTTGGGTTGTTAACGCTGGCCATGACTCAGAAAACATACTTGGGAGCATAATGGCATTGGTGTGAAAGTCAACGCTTGTAAGTATTGGATTTTCATCAAATTTGGGCTTTCCAAAGATCAGCAAGTAATTGAATGCTCTGGAACAGAAGTCCCAATGAGCCTGTTATCAGAGATAATAAAATGGCTGTGACCTCCCCTATTCCCTGAAATATAGATTTTCTGCTTATCCCAGAAATGAACAAAAATACATTAAGTCTGCCTCTAAATAAAAAAAATCAAAATATATAATTTAATGCATTTAAAAAAAAAATGTAACTGAACTGTATGCTGATGCCTACAATGGTAGGTCCACGTCGCACTTTAAAACAGTTTTAAGGGATATTTTTTATTAGAGTGATTATAAAGTACACAAATAAATCTGGGTAATAACACTCCATTCAAAAACATTTGCAATCGATGAGTATGTATTTGTAGCCAATGTGTTATTGTACCTCCTATTCGTGCAGCAAGTAGCTCCTTGTTACCTGAACAACTATGTCAGAAGTTATGTTCAAAAAGGGTCAAGTTAGT
Source organism: Entelurus aequoreus (assembly GCF_033978785.1). Classification (NCBI taxonomy): domain Eukaryota; kingdom Metazoa; phylum Chordata; class Actinopteri; order Syngnathiformes; family Syngnathidae; genus Entelurus; species Entelurus aequoreus. The sequence continues at coordinate 25,312,716 of NC_084739.1, read as the reverse complement.
TGAAAAGTAAGCAGCTAAAGAGATGTCTGAAACTACTATATTTGAATTTGGAGCGGTGCAATGCATTATTAAAATTAGTCGAGGTCTTTTTTGCCCCACTTTGTTGTATACCAAAAATGAGGTCAAATGACTGCTTGACAGTACCTATTAAACATCCCCCGAACCCTTTTCCTTCCATAATGGCACGGGTATATTTCCAAAATAGCAACACCAGGATTCCCTCGTCTCTAATTGGGGAAACAATGATTCAGGGCACAGGCAGAATGGTGGAACATGTGGTTTAGCATGTGTGTCTCACAGCTACAGACCAGGTCCTGGGTTGGAATCTCTGCTTTTTTAAGTTTCCCCTGTGGGTTCTCCAGTTTTTTCCTACACTTCAAAAACAAGCATTTTAGGTTCATTGGAGACTTTAAATTCCATAGGTGTGTGAATGTGAGTTTGAATGGTTGCCTATTTCGGGGAGACCCAAAATGTGTGCTTCCAAAAGCTAAAATGAAAATGTGCCAATTGGCTGTGTGCACAACACAGCGATTTTAAGCGTGAAACACAAATAGCCTAAATGTAACTAATGAAGTTCTTTTAATAAGGCAAAATAATGTTACAATTAAAAGCAATTTTAGGCAAAATAACAACAAATCCTTCAGATCAACAAACAGTAATTGCAGGAACAAATCCAACCAATTATATTGCAAAATCTCAAAAACAAAACATGAATGTTCAACCAGTTCAAACCCTTTATTTCCTAAATCAAAATTATTGAAATTCAATGATTTTATAGATTTGCAAACAGTTAAAATTATACACAAAGCTAACAATAACCTGCTACCTAAGAATGTACAACAATTCATCTCAATACAAAAAGGAGAAATTAAACCTTAGGGAAATATTTAATTTAAAACATTTGTATTTAAAGTTAAAGTTAAAGTACCAATGATTGTCACACACACACTAGGTGTGGTGAAATTTGTCCTCTGCATTTGACCCATCCCCTTGATCACCCCCTGGGAGGTGAGGGGAGCAGTGGGCAGCAGCGTAGCCGCGCCCGGGAATCATTTTTGGTGATTTAACCCCCAATTCCAACCCTTGATGCTGAGTACCAAGCAGGGAGGTAATGGGTACCATTTTTATAGTCTTTGGTATGACCCGGCCGGGGTTTGAACTCACAACCTACCGATCTCAGGGCGGACACTCTAAAGTTATTGTAAATTACTCATTACATCTATTCTTATTGTTCTGTTTATTTTAATACACTGTTAATACAATGTTCCTTTAATTATTTAATCAATATATATGTTTTTTTAATGGGAGGGTTAGGAGTGTGTGGGAAGGGAGGTTCCACTATAACAAATATGAAAAGAATCTGAGCTTTATCTATGCACTGTGTTGTACCACACTGTTGATACTCAAAAAAGCATAATAAAAAACTTTTTATGCTCATAAAATGCTTAAAGCCTTTATTTAGTAAGCCAGATGCAAGATACTTTATTTGTCATTGCACTTAAAAATTACAAATACATTTTATTTACAGTCAACCCGTCCAAGAAATAGCAATACAAATATGACAAGGGGTATAGGACCGAAAGGCTGATGGGTTGCCACATGAGCAGCGCCTAGTTACTGGCTTCTGTGATGCCCTGGGCTGGGATGCCTACCGGCCAAGCCGAGGGTTCGGTTACACTTGCCTTTCGGTCAGCGCGCAAGCGGCTTGCCCGGGCCGTGGGCCGTTGCTCATGGCCCGAGGAGTCCCGCGGGGCCGACGTCAGTAAAAGCTAAAAGGAAAAACAAGAGGAGGGAGGAGGGAGACAAATGAAAGCTATCAATAGTACAGTATGTGGAGTTAAATTATGGAATGGATTAAGTAAATAAGTTAATGTACTAGTATTATTCAGTTTAGGAAACTGTACAAACTCAGTGTTTACAAAGTTCAAGGTGGAAGAATCCTGATTTACTTCTTGAATCTTCTCGAAGAATTACACAATCATGCATAACCCATTCAGCAAATTATGTGAATCACAACTCATTAATAACTATTTAGTCATGTGAACTGTATGGATTATATCTTTATTTTCTCTATAGATTGAGTACAGGAAGTAAACAAATGTTTCAGCAATTGATATGAAACAAAAAAAGGGTGTGACAAAATAAGCTCTGCTTCTTCCTACTCCTTTTCCGACATATGGAAATGTGAAACTGTAAATATGTGATGTATCATATTGTAGCTGTAGGCATGTTTGAAATAAAATGATACCATAACAATAACTGCTATAAGCAGGTAGGGCACATGACGCTGATCTTTGGACATTACTAGGTTCTCAGTGTCAAGTTGCAGCTGGCTCACTGACACAGTAGTGAGTAGTCCTCAAGCTGTGAGTCAGTCAATGTACCTCTGAGTGAGAAATGAAAAGTATAGCCCCATACCTCCATATATTAGGTAGTGGAGATGGTCATGTTCAATAGATGGCAACTATAGTTAGCCTTGCAGCAATGCCATCAATGATTGTGTAAGCTTATAAGAGGTCTGTATCAATACGTATTACATTTGGGAAGCCACCTTTTGATGGACCGAAAGAAACTTTCAGTGCCCCTGGTCTATAGAAATGTGTCCAGTGATTGGTGACAAGTCCAGGGTGTATTCCGTCTATTGCCCAAAGTCAGCTGGGATAGGTTTCAACTTACCTGTGAGCCTGAAAAAGATAAGCACTCAAAAGAAAAATAATGACTTTCACATCACAAGTCAATCCAGAAACCATGCTGTTCAAAAAGCTGCTGTACTGAGAGGCGAAACATCTTCTAAGACAAACCAAACAGTCCAGATGCAATCGGTTGAATGCCCTGAGAACAGTAGTTTGTTTACTTTTCTGTGTTTTTGGATAAGTACTATACACAATATTATTGGCAGACTTAAGGGGACCTATGATGATTTTAATCTACATTTAAAACACTTTCTTGTGTTCTAGATAGTATGTATTGGATATGCTTTGGTGTAAATTTTGCATACATTTTGCTCCAGAGTCACATTTATAACCTATATATTTTCCTGAGTATGTCTGCAAGAGATTTATTTGTGGGGGCGGTCCCAGTTTGGAAATGAAATCATGCCCCACCCTCTCCAAAATTCATCTTTTGAAAATGTACGTTGTTTGAATATATATCTTGAATTCATTACCGCTGATTTTTTTCCAGATATGGTCTAAAATAAACTTTATGAACATTATGTAGATTCACCCGGTCACAGAATTAGGTACACCTGCACACTCTCCGTTTGATAAAGCATTTAAAAAAGCTGCCTTTAGCAGCAGTTATGTCACTGCATTTTGCACGTCAGTGTTATGAAAATTTCCTCACAGCCTGAAGCAGAAGAGGAGGAGCTCCTCTCTCTCTGGCTGAGCGCTTTACATAATGTCCAAATAAGCATGTCCACCTCGCTGTGACATCACAACGTAACCAGATTGCAAGACCCTGTGAACAGATGCATCCAACACTGTGCAAGCTCACGCCAAAATGCATGAACTTTATGGTATGACGCTTTGGCATTGTTTGACACGAGGATACAACATTTATAAGTTAGAAAATACAAAAATCATCATAGCATTCCTTTAATAGAAACAACAATGTATCTTTCTTGTCGTATGAGTATTTTAGATGTGGTTGAACAGTTTGGACAGTGTCTTTTCACTCCCAGAATAGTGATTTCAATGTGTTTTCATCAACTCTGTTAATGTAATATTCCCTGCAGACTTTACTATATCAATGTTCACTCAACTTTACACGTTCAGCTCATAACTCTTTATGTTTGGTCTCTGCACATATGAACTGGCTTGTATACAACAAGCAGATGCGTTATATTCCAAAGATCTACGCAAGGTCATTTTTTTTTTACCAAGATAAGCCCTCGGCCCACAAACCAGTTTGCATAATAAACATGCTACGATGGGAACAGAATATTGGTTCCTTGAGTGCTTACGGTGCTTCTGCTGTAGATACGAGTGCATTAGCTCATCTTCTGTTGTACGCAAGGGAGCTGAGTGTATGTTTAATGTGCTTTATTTGCATTGGTGCACGTGTGTATTTTGTCATTGGGCTATGAAATGGAGAAGAAGGAAAAGTGGGGGTGGTTGTAGAATGAAAAATGAGCCAGGCTGCCTTCAGCCTGTGTTTACATTTGACTGCACTGGGCTGTCCACAAAGGCATTAGGGGCGGTTGGTGAATGAGAACAGAGGAAATGTTTTCATCCCCTGCTTGGAAGTAGAGAATATACGTCTGATGTCACTCGAGCTACCCCTGAGGGGTTACGCTACACGTTACACAAGACTGTTTTCAACTGAAAATGGATACAAACGATGCTGTTTAGGTACTTTGTTTTCTTTGTATTCTTCTTACATTGTGTCTTTGTTGGTTGGAGAGCTTAAAATTAAGACATTTGCAAAACTAAATCTCAGTTATTAAAATGACATTAGCGGTGGTGTTTGATAATGGAGAACATTTGCATACATGGAAAGTACTTCAAACACTGCAAAGTCACATTATTAAAATACAGCAGGTTAAATTCCAAACTAAGGATGCTTATTTTAATACATTTTCTTAATCGACTACTTAGAAAATGTCTGACTTATACAGTAGAATACAATTTTTTAATTTGATGAAAGTGTGCCCTAAATATTTTATTCTATGTGAATTTAGGATAGCAAACAATACTGATTATAGTGTTTTCTAAAAGCGTCTTCTTTTTATTTTACCTTTTTTTTTTTTTTTTTTACAAAATAACAAGAACACACAATTAAGTAATCTTTTTTTTTTTTTTACAAAATAACAAGAGCACGCAATGAAGTAATCATGCCCAAAATTATCTCAAGCGGAATTCAAAAGTCAATGGCCAAATTAGAGCCACTGAATGCGTATACGCGTTATAATCCGATTATTCGACTAATTGTTGAGATTGTTGACTATTTGACTATGAAAATAGTCGTTAGTTTCAGCCAGCTGTTACGTGAACAAAGCAGATCAGATGAGCTGAATAGATTTCAATATTTAAATGGTAAATGGATTATACTTGTATAGCGCTTTTCTGCCTTCGAGGTACTCAAAGCGCTTAGACACTATTTCCACATTCACCCATTCACACACACATTCACACACTGATGACGGGAGCTGCCATGCAAGGCGCTAACCACGACCCATTAGGAGCATGGGTGAAGTGTCTTGCTCAAGGACACAACGGACGTGACTAGGTTGGTAGAATATATATTATGTATTAAATTTGGGAAGCCACCTTTTGTCGACATAAATGAAATGACTTGGCAGGACAAATCTGGTCGACGGGCCCAACTTTGGGCACCGCTGTTCTACAGTCTTTTAGATGGTGTGAGAAATATTAGCATTTTAACATGAAAGCCTGATATACTAAAGGTTTGCGTATATTACCACATGTGTAAACTAGATAGCATACACAAAGCTGATCTAATAAACTTGGTGTGCGAAAGATTGCGTCTCTCAAGTGAGCAAAATAAAGAGCGCAGTCTGTCTTCATGAATATGCAGAATATATGCTGATCATTAGAACACCTAAATTACAGAGAGGAGGAGATGCACATTTAATAAAGTGATTTATCAAGACTAAAAGTGTTCTCTGGTAGCTGTTTTGCGTCTTTATTTAGTATGTCTTTTTAAAGTTTGCACACTTTTAGCGCATGGTATTTGGATCTTAGCAGCTCAGGCCCTAAAATTATTAATTTGATTACAAAAATGATTCGATTTATTTTCTGTTGCTTTGATTAACTGTTTAAAGAGCGCACACTAATGCATCATACATGCATTAATGCATTAAGTGTCTGGATCTTTAAAATACCCGGACATAGTTTCCGTACGGCCGCTTCAAAATAGCGCACATGAGATCGATGGTCTGCAGCTAACAGAATATTTATTTAGATTATTTTTATTAAAGAACACATGTTAGAAGGGCAATTTCAATGTTAATTATGAGCATTTATTTGACTAAAATAATAAAGACAGGCAGAAAAACGGTTGCTTATTTAAACTATTTCCCCTAAAAGTGTGTTTTATTTTCGAATGATTGCGATGAGGTGGCGACTCGTCCAGGGTGTAGCCCGCCTTCCGCCCGAATGCAGCTGAGATAGGCTCCAGCACACCCGCGACCCCAAAAGGGACAAGAGGTAGAAAATGGATGGATGGATGAACAAATTAATTAATGGATTACTCAATTATTAAGATAATCAATCATCAATCAAAGTTTACTCATATAGCCCTTAATCACAAATGTCTCAAAGGGCTTCAAGGGCTGCACAAACCACAACAACATCCTCGGTTCAAATCCCACATCAGGGCAAGAAAAAACCTTGTAAGGGACTGCAGAGCAGTAGTCCATCCCGGGTCCCGACTTGGAACAGCTAGCGCGTCCGCCGTGGAAACTGATCCGTGGCCAACTGATAACTTCTCCACGCGGGAGAGGGGGGCAGAGCAGAAAAGAGAGACGGCAGATCAACTGCTCTAAAAAAGAGCCTATTTAAAGGCTATGGTGTGTAAATGAGTTGTAAGATGGGACTTAAATGCTTCTACTAAGGTAGCATCTCTAATTGTTACCGGTAGGGCATTCCAGAGTATTGGAGCCCTAATAGAAAATGCTCTATAGCCCGCAGACATTTTTTGGGCTATGGGATTTACTAATAAGCCAGAGTTCTTAGAACGCAGATTTCTGTCCGGGACATATGGTACATACAATGCAATCAGCAGGATAGGATAGAGCTAGACTGTTTAGTATTTTATACGTAAGTAGTAAAACCATAAAGTCGCATCTTAAGTGCATAGGAAGCCAGTGCAGGTGAGCCAGTATAGGTGTAATATGATCAAACTTTCTTGTTCTTGTCAAAAGTCTAGCAGCCGCATTTTGTACCAACTGTAATCTTTTAATGCTAAACATAGGGAAAGCCGAAAATAATACTTTATAGCAGGGGTCACCAACGCGGTGCCCGCGGGCACCAGGTCGCCCGTAAGGACCAGATGAGACGCCCACGGGCCTGTTCTAAAAAAAAAATATAAATAAATAAATAAATAAATAAATAATAATTTTTTTAAATTTTTTTTATTGTTTTTTATTTTTTTAATTAAATCTACATAGAAAAAACACAAGATACACTTTCAATCAGTGCATCAACCCAAACAACCTCCCTCATGCACACTCATCCACACCCACTCACACAAAAGGGGTTATTTCTTTCTGCTACCAATATTCTGGTTCCCACAACATAGACAACACATCTGCAAGGGACACAGTCCCTGAAGCACACATGATTGTATAGGCTGCTGGTCCACTAACATTAACATTCATTAATTACTATTTTTTATGTAATTATTTTTATATTGTTTTACTTTCTTTTTTATCCAAGAAAATGTTTTTTATTTATTTATCTTATTTTATTTTATTTTTTTAAAAAAGGGCCTTATCTTCAACAGACCAGGTTGTCAATGAAATTAGATTTGTTTAAAGGGTTTTTTAAACCAGGCCCAGTCCAGATAATGTCCAACTCGGACTCAGCAACTCACACCTTCATTCATGTACACAGAAAAAAAATTAGGGAACACAACAGATTGCATATAATTTATAAACAAAATTACATTTTCAAAATAAGCATTTATGTACAGTCCAGATTATGTCCAGGTCACTCAAATGAGGGAACGCAACAACAGATATCATATAATCTATAAACATAATTATACTTTCAAAATAAGCCTTTGAGGACTTCTCATCTTTTTTTTAATGTTTTTTGGCATCATTATCGTTTTCAACCATGTAACTTTCTAAAGTTAGAAAATACTGAATACATGTTTTAAAGAAAGTAATACTAAGTGAATATCTGTTTTTGGCCTTAAAAATAAACCTTTTACCGAGTACTATAATTAAATTGACTAAATCATGATTGTCAATGAACTCTCCTAAAATAACAGAAACCACATTAAGCTTCATAAACAAACCAATCCTTAAACACATTTTTTCAACTTCCACCCAAAACAAAGACACAATATGACAATACCAAAACAAATGCAGGGTGGATTCAGGCTCCTGACAACAAAATCGGCAATCATCTGACTCTCTCATATTCCATAATTTTAACATTTTCCCTGTGGGTAAGAAGTTATAAATAATTTTAATTTGAAAATAACGATTTTGCACATCGATAGTGGTTTTATAGATTAGTTTGAATATGGCATCCCATGGCAACGGGCAGTCAAAAAAGTCCTCCCATTTTCCATTTGTGTTGTATGAGGCAGCCTTCGAAGATTTCTTTATTAAATAAAAATTATATATTTTTCTATTTATTTTAGTTCCTTTTTGCCAACTAGAATTTCTTATTAGAGGTTTAAAAACGAATAATTTAGTAGTTCCATAATTAATTATTTGTTTCCATCTTTTCCCAATTACTCCAGTTAGTTGATAAAATGAAAAGCTTGAGCAAGCATCACCATACATAGCTCTAAATTCATCATACTTCATAATTTTACCATTCTCATTGATAATATCATTGACAAAAATGATTCCTCTTTCAAACATATTTTTCCAAAAGAAAGGCTTTCCATCTATTACAATATTAGAGTTCATCCATATTAACTGCTGCAAAATATCGTCTCTTTTTTCTGGCACATAAAATTGAAAACACCACTATGAGTGGATTGTTTCCTTTATGTTTCCCAGCAGACTCTCTGGGAGGGGATCACTTGTAAAAAAGGATACAATTTATTTTGATACAGTACATGTTTTTTGTCCAACAGGACATTTGTGTACCACTCAATGTTTAAATACATCTTTGGAACAATTGATGCTTTTAAAGACAGACACATAGCTTCAAGGTTGAGAAGTTTCAGGCCCCCATATTCATACTCTTGGTACAAAACCTTTCTTTTAATCTTTTCTGGTTTGCCGTTCCAGACAAAATAGAAGACCCTCCGCTCATAAATCTTAAAAAAGTGTGATGGAGCTGGTAATAACAAAAACAAATAAATAAATTGAGGAATAATTAACGAGTTGGCAATAGACATTTTACCATACAAGGTTAGGGATTTCCCTTTCCATAATTGCATAATTTTGTCCAGCTTTCTTAGTCGATTATCATAATTTACTGAGCCTAGATCTTCCAGATTTTCTGGGACAACAACACCAAGTATGTTAACTGGTCCATCTGTCCACAAAACAGGCACTTTGCATTCCATTCGAAAGGACGTTCCCTTTAGATTTCCGATCCTTAACATTTTACATTTATCATAATTAAGCTTAAGGCCAGATTGCTGTGAAAATATGTCCAAAAGATTAAGAGGGTTCCGCAAACAATGAGGAAAAATCTTATCTTTGTGAATCAGCCTTTTCTGACATGAACTTCATCAAGAACAAACACAGAACACGCCTCACTGATGCACATCTGCAAGACTCACTCAGAGTTGCAGTGTCAAGTTACACCACAGAGTACAACACACTAGTTAACAGCATGCAATGCCAGGCTTCCTACTAACTGACAAAGAAACAGATAACATATTTGGTGTCCAGTTCAAAGTGTGACATGATTTAAAAATTTGAGAGTTTACTTTTGTATTTTACATGAGTTATTATTTGTACAAACATGGTGCAAAGTAATTCATGATTTGTTAAAAATTTTTAGTGGCTAGCTAGTTAAAATGGGATATTGTGATTTCACAAGACTGTCTTAGAAGTGATCATTTGAAAATGTTCAATTTGAAAAATGTGCACTTAGAGAAAATATAAAAATAAAGTGTTGCATATTGATATTTATCTGTTTCTATATATATTTATTGTGAGAAATCATTAAGATGATCAGTGTTTCCACAAAGATAAATATAATTAATTATTAATAATAACAGAGTTAAAGGTAAATTGAGCAGATTGGCTACTTCTGGCAATTTATTTAAGTGTGTATCTAACTGGTAGCCCTTCGCATTAATCAGTACCCAAGAAGTAGCCCTTGGTTTCAAAAAGGTTGGTGACCCCTGCTTTATAGTAATCGAGATGAGACCTAACGAAGCATGAATAATGATCTCAGCGTCGGTGGTGGACAAAATGGGACGAATTTAAGCGATATTACGGAGATGAAAGAAGGCTGTTTTAGTAACACTCTTAATGTGTGACTCAAACAAGAGAGTTGGGTCAAAGATAATACCCAGATTATTTACCAAATCGCTTTGTGTAATTGTTTTGTTGGCAAATGTTACTAAATAAGTGCTGGTGTCCAGTAGGACCAATAATCGCTAGCTGCAGCCCTATTTCAAACATAATGTGATTCTTCATGCCACAAAGCAGTTCAGACTGAAACCCCAGCACCACCACTGGTTCCAGCCATGCAATGCACGCCATTTTGCTTGTGCTTGTAATTAATTATCAGTCAATGGTACATAATTGGCAGAATTATTGTTCAATTGGTTCTCATGCCCTTTCCTGTTCTTAACTCATAAATAGACTATAAAATAATTTTGAACAATCATTTTACGTTGTTTTCTGTCAAATGTTTTATTTTTTTACATGGTTGTCATGCAAACATACCTGAACCTCTGAGTGCAACACACCCAAGCGTCCTTCTCCCCTGCCACGTAACCTCCAAAGGTAGAGCTGTTTGTTGAGGGAGGAGAGACAGAAGGCGCAGATAGGAGTGTTTGCTTTGCTAGGGCTTGTTGTGGAAGGTGGACCAATCAGCAAAGCAGTAATATCATACATCAACCTTAATGAAGGTCACTTCACCTTGCCATCATCAGCTCAAGTACACCAGCTGTACTCCATTGTTATTTTTTTTTTCTTTTGTCCTTTTCCATTCCATCATCATCCTTCTCCGTCACTGCATTAGTGCAGCGTAGACACTTGTCCTCCCCTTGGCAAAGGCATACAGTAGCCTTCTCTATTTGTCCATCCATCCTGGCATCATTCGTTGGCATCCATCGCTTTAGCTGCAGCTTCCTTAGACTTGCTACGGACAAACACACACGCACACACAGCGTTCACTCGCTCACCTCAGCTCTTGTGAGATGTTCTGAGATGTCTTTCATACAGAGAAAAAAATAATAAATTGGTTACCTAATAACACCAGGTTTTGTGCCAGAGCTATGAACAATAACTTGAAGAAAGTCAACTGGAAAAAAAAGAGATAAAAGATGTCACGTGGAGAGGGTAGGGCTGTGCACAAAGAGTCTGAGCAAGACATTCTTGGCAGGCTTCTTGAAGATGATACCTGACTCATGTTTTCCTCGAGCTGGACTCGATGCCTTTGTAGTTAGTCGTACACACTGTCGTATTGTCTGCACACAACTGTACACAATGTCATATTGCACTGTAGTGCAGAGGTATTTAATTTGTTTATGAGCACAATGGATTTTCTTCTGTTACGGTTTAGAAGGACTGTCATAACAGAATTTGTTGTTATCAAGTTGACATAGTGCACTGTCCAAACAGAACAAGCTAGTAAAACGTCTATACCCATTCTTAGGTTACAGTGTGCATTTCTCTCCTCCCCTTGTATGGCCTCAGTTTTGTGCACTGACATACAAAACCCAAAACCAGTGAAGTTGGCACACTGTAATTCGTAAATAAAAACAGAATGCAATGATTCGCAAGTCCTTTTCAACTTATTATCAATTGAATAACTTGCAAAGACAAGATATGTAATGTTCAAACTGAGAAACACATTTTTTTTTTTTGCAAATAATCATTAACTTAAAATTTAATGGCAGTAACACATTGCAAAAAAGTTGGCGTCCATGAAAAAAGACGTTGCTTGGATGGCAACATACGTTGCTCCAAAACCTGTATTTACCTTTCAGCATTAATGGTGCCTTCACAGATGTGTAAGTTACCCATGCCTTGGGCACTAATAAACCCCCATACCATCTCAGATGCTGGGTTTTGAAATTTGCGCCTATAGCAGTCCGGATGGTTCTTTTCCTCTTTGGTCCGGAGGACACAACATCCACAGTTTCCAAAAACAATTTGAAATGTGGACTCGTCAGACCAGAGCACACATTTCCACTTTGCATCAGTCCATCTTGCAAATTGGCCATGTCAACTCCCAGAACGCCCCCCCGGGCCCATCGAAGCCGGGGGGCGTTTCTGGGGGTTGTTGATAAATGGCTTTCGCTTTGCATAGTAGAGTTTTAACTTGCACTTACCAATGTAGAGACAAACTGTAGTTACTGACAGTGGTTTTCTGAAGTGTTCCTGAGCCCATGTTGTGATATCCTTTACACACTGATATAGGTTTTTGATGCAGTACCGCCTGAGGGATCGAAGATCACGGGCATTCAAAGTTGGTTTTCGGTTTTGCCGCTTACGTGCAGGGATTTCTCCAGATTCTCAGAACCTTTTGATGATATTATGGAGCGTAGATGGTGAAATCCCTAAATTCCTTGCAATAGCTTGTTGAGAAATGTTGTTCTTAAACTGTTTGACACTTTGCTCACGCATTTGTTCACAAAGTGATGACTCTCGCCCCATCCTTGTTTGTGAATGACTGAGCATTTCATGGAAGGTGCTTTTATACATCATCATGGCATCCACCTTTTCCCAATTAGCCTGTTCCAAATAAGTGTTTGATGAGCATTCCTCAACTTTCTCAGTCTTTTTGGCCACTTGTGCCAGCTTTTTTTAAACATGTTGCAGGCATCAAATTCCAAATGAGATAATATTTGCAAAAGATAACAAAAGTTTACCAGTTCGGACGTTAAGTATCTTGTCTTTGCAGTGCATTCAATTGAATATAGGTTGTAAAGGATTTGCAAATCATTGTATTCTGTTTTTATTTACGATTTGCACAACGTGCCAACTTCACTGGTTTTGGGTTTTGTACTTTAATTTATTTTCATGTAAACAAAACACACATTTTTAAGGTGTGGCGACTTATTTTATTATTATGTAGTAGTAGCGACTTCCTTGATCATTTACAGAATCCGATCAACTTCCTTTGTTTTTACTTTATCAAACTGCACGTGCAAGTGACGTCGAGCCCACATTGGGGCCTGTGCGTGTTTATACTGGAGTCTGATAAAGATCACATTTTACTTGCAGTGTAAACAGTCAGCTGGAAAAAAATCAGATTTCGAAAAAATACGAAATTGTGCCACTTTGGCCTGCAGTGTAAACGTAGTCTTTGAGACAAGAATATGTTGACAGTCTAAAAGTTACATGTCTTCTTTAACTTATTTTCCCAGTTCAATGCATTTTTCTTATTTAAAATATAACCATTGCAAATTTAATCGCAATTCTGGAGAGAAAAATCGCAATTATGTTTTTTCTCAAAATCATGCAACCCTTGGGGATAATATAACAACGACTTTTGTTTTATCAGCATTGTCACAATCCATACACAACTCATAAGAGGAGGGCGGTTCGACCCATATAATGGTGGTGTAAATACTGGGGATGTCCGATAATGGCTTTTTGCCGATATCCGATATTCCGATATTGTCCAACTCTTTAATTACCGATACCGATATCAACCGATACCGATATCAACCGATATATACAGTCGTGGAATTAACACATTATTATGTCTAATTTGGACAACCAGGTATGGTGAAGATAAGGTACTTTTTAAAAAAAATGATAAAATAAAATAAGATAAATAAATTAAAAACATTTTCTTGAATAAAAAAGAAAGTAAAACAATATAAAAACAGTTACATAGAAACTAGTAATTAATGAAAATGAGTAACATTAACTGTTAAAGGTTAGTACTATTAGTGGACCAGCAGCACGCACAATCATGTGTGCTTACGGACTGCAGACTGTGTTGATATATATTGATATATAATGTAAGAACCAGAATATTAATAACAGAAAGAAACAACCCTTTTGTGTGAATGAGGAGGGAGGTTTTTTGGGTTGGTGCATTAATTGTAAGTGTATCTTGTGTTTTTTATGTTGATTTAATTAAAAAAAACAAAAAACAAAAACGATACCGATAATAAAAAAAACGATACCGATAATTTCCGATATTACATTTTAACGCATTTATCGGCCGATAATATCGGCAGGCCGATATTATCGGACATCCCTAGTAAATACCAAATGTACTGTCAGTACAGTATATGATCAACAAAAACGACAAAATTATTTTGAGAAGATAAAAATTCCAATTTAATCACTGGAGTAGTGATTAAATTGGAATTTTTATCTTCTCAAAATAATTTTGTCGTTTTTGTTCATTTTAAAAACTCTGGCAATAATTCCCTGGACACAGGAGGACTTTGAGGATCAAAATCAAAGGATTTAGATAAGAAGTAGATATACATTTTTGACTTTGTTTTGATCAAACAAATGTAAGTAATACAAGAGAATAAATTACTTAAAACATTGTGTTGATATTGTTAAACGTTTAATTGCACTCACCATAAATAAATTGAGAAATGTACAGTTTATACATGTGATCCGTATCGGTATTGGTTTAGGCCGGGGGTCGGCAACCAGCGGCTCTAGAGCCGCATGCGGCTCTTTAGCGCCGCCCTAGTGGCTCTCTGGAGATTTTTCAAAACTGTACGAAGAATGGAAAAATGAGGGGGAAAAAAATCCATTTTTTTGTTTTAGTATGGTTTCTGTAGGAGGACAAACATGACACACACCTCCCTAATTGTTGTAAAGCACACTGTTTATATTAAACATGCTTCACTGATTCGAGTATTTGGCAAGCGGCGTTTTGTCCTACTTATATTGGCGGTCCTTGAACTCACCGTATAGTGTGTTTACATGTATAACTTTCTCCGACTTTCTAGGACGTGTTTTATGCCACTTTTTCTGTCTCATTTTGTCCACCACACTTTTAACGTTGTGCATGAGTGCACAAAGGTGAGTTTTGTTGATGTTATTGACTTGTGTGGAGTGCTAATCAGACATATTTGGTCACTGCATGACTGCAAGCTAATCGATGCTAACATGCTATTTAGGCTAGCGATATGTACATATTGCATCATTATGCCTCATTTGTAGCTATATTTGAGCTCATTTAGTTTCCTTTAAGTACTCTTAATTAAATGTATATCTCATGACACATGTAATATGGCTTTTAATTTTTTGCGGCTCCAGACAGATTTGTTTTTGTATTTTTGGTCCAATATGGCTCTTTCAACATTTTGGGTTGCCGACCCCTGGTTTAGGCCAATCTCACTCATGCATGATCGTTATCGGAATCGGTAGCATAAAACCCTCATCAGATTATCCATACTTGCAACATAAAATTTGGTCTATAAATTAAAATAAAACCTTTTCAAAATATGATACTGGTTACAAAAGCTCATTATGGCTGCTGACAAATACGCCCAGCAAGTAAGAAAGCGTCTTAAAAAATCAATACGTGAACATTTTGAATTGAATCAGAATTGTAATAAGAATCGCAATTCAGATATTAAAAACAATTTTTTTCTAATACACCTACAAGACACCCACGGTAAATCAACAGAACAATCCTAGTAACTCAAAACTACATTAGATCATTATTTTGTTCTGAAAATTATATACAGTGTTAGCTCGTCACTTCACTTACTACTCAGGTTGGGCATTGTTTGAGTTTGAATGATTCAGATGCCTCGTTTCGAATCCGGTCCCTGACAATTCTTGATTTTGATACAAAAATAGGCA
Organism: Entelurus aequoreus; assembly: GCF_033978785.1. Lineage (NCBI taxonomy): Eukaryota > Metazoa > Chordata > Actinopteri > Syngnathiformes > Syngnathidae > Entelurus > Entelurus aequoreus. The sequence continues at coordinate 25,297,085 of NC_084739.1, read as the reverse complement.
GGGTTATCATAAAAGTTGCATTGTTTAAATAAGGGTGCTAACCATAGTTATTTTTTGATGAAATGTCCCCTTTATTAACTATACAAAAATTTAATATTGGCCGGCTATTTCTTCGTCATTGTTTGTTGCATACCCTGCGGCTATTTCTTCATATCGGGCATCGAAACTAGGAATCGAAAAATAAACATTTTTAAACGATTGCGGGAGGATCTGAATTTTAGTCCCGGTTCCTATCGATGCTCAATGCCCAACGCTACTTACTATGGTCTCAGTGCACTGTGGATTTTTAAGTACCGTTGTGTAAATTAAGATTTGAGGACCCATTTTAATATTTATGTTTAAATTATGTAGTTTTTTGAGTAAATAAAGTGCTTTAACAGCATAGGACGTTTTTAGAAGTAATTGTAAAAGCTGTGTAGAGGGCTTATAAAGACTTTAAATGCATATAATATTCGTGAAAATCATACAATAAATAGTGTCCCTACTTTGCGGAAATGCACCTACCACAGGGTGGTCTGGACCGTAAACCCCACAATAATCATGGGAACACTGTACATTTGAGACCTGACCTGCATTTAACCCAGACCGATAATATCACTTTTGTTTCTTTTCCGACGTGTAGTTTATTTTTGTCTCTTTGCTTCAGAGGTATTAACATCACGCGTAAGCCAATCAAACAAGCATTTTAAAATGCTCATTTTTGAACGATGAAGGTCTGTATACAAAATGAGCCGGAATTGAGTCTGTAATCTTTGGTATAGACATCAGAGTCAGATAGAAGCCACTGAAAGGTTTCTGGTTCAGTCCTCTCAAAGTACATCTAAACAAAATATTAAAACAGAGTTGAATTAAGTTGCTCTTAACGTGTTTAGATATACTGTTTTCTTTCCTCCAAGGTAGTAAAATATGTCACTCTGACAGCATTATAAAAAATAAAAAATAAATTCCACTATCCTTGATGTAGGAAAGTGCTGTGCAATTGCTGCCCATTTTTCGTTTGTATTGCCTGGTGGTGTTGTTATACCAGAGAAGATGTCGGGGTGAATGCAGCTTACCTCAAGCTGGGGCTTACATGTTATCCTGAAAAAAAATGCCAAAAGATTGATGGGACTTTTTTTGCTGGCACTGAAAGTTCCTTTTTTATTGATCTGCACAATGCTTACCTAGGGGAGGAGTGAGCTAAATCTCTTCTTTCTGACAGCTGTGTTTTCTGTTGTGTCATATCTGGTAAAAGGTAAATAAACGGAATAAATGACATGAAACCGATTTGTCATATTTGTGGTAACTAATTTAACACGTTGTACTTTTACCGTGGATTATAAAACATATTTACGGACTGAAAATTACAACAGAATAGGTGCTCTTCTATTTTATGTTTGTGAACCAAACTAAAAGACCCTCAAAATGTTTTTTATGGCCAAACTGTTCCATGGCCATGTTGTTATACTGGTTTTGTATCATTGAGCTTGAAATAAAAATAGATTTTCCCATCATGTCACGTGGATCTGTAACACTTGAGGCCTTAGAAAAGCTTACAATGGCCTGTGAAGCTGAGATACCATTGCAATGTCTAATGACATTATTGATCCACTGTGTAGCATGCGTGTATGTGTGTGTGTGTGTGTTACTGTGATAGTAATTTCTTGGATGTCCATTGAGCTTTGTTTACATTCTCCAGCTGTGGTTTTGCAAAGTGAGGGGACATTAGGGGTTGAAGTACAAGACTTGAATTTGGCTCAAAAACGTACTTACTACTTCCACCACCAAGTGGTCAAGCACAACTTCATTCATGAGTAATCCTCCTTGTAAACCTGTTTTTAATTCGCTGTAATCAAAAGTGATACAAACGTCAATATGAGGAGTCTCCTTTTTCCTCTCCAGATATTTGATATTCTCCTTCCAAATGTTCAAGTTTGCGGTCTAAAGCTAGAGCTTTGCATAATGCTGAGTTCAGTTTCCAGTTTTTTAAATGTATTTTTAATTCATAAATTTTTTTAATCCAAACCATCATTTATTGAAAAAAAAAACACAACAGTTGTTCAATTGTCAATATTTAATTCTGTATTCTTGCTGAAGGTTGCAAGTCATGACTCACCAGTCGTACAGTTTTATAGCAGTTATTTTGTAGTCCTAATATCATTTATTTTTCCATATGGTGATGTTATCAATGTAGTTCTGTCTTGGTCTATAGTTTCCCATTTCCCTCTTCTTGGAGTTTAATTTAAAATGTGTACCTTATCTTGTTAAAGGGGAACTGCACTTTTTGGGGGATTTTGCCTATCATTCACAATGTAAGACAATAACATATGTTTTTCTTTTTTAATGCATTCTAAATATTAAATAAATGTGTTCAAAAGTCTGCTTCCAGTGGAACCGACTAGAGTCACTCTATTGCGCCTATAAAACCCCTTAAAAACATCCAAACACCGCCATTAAGGTTTTATATACATGCTGTAAGTATATATGTAATGTAGTAACGAGCACAATTTTAATAACATGTAATACATACATTTTAAGCATACACGGCGCATTCATTTAAAAAACACATCACAACATTGGCTTTTTTTTAACATCACTGATTACTAGTCACTGCATACTTCATGAGAGCCAACAAACATAATAGAGCATCACTTACTCTACAAGGTTTGCTGTCATTAGGATGCAGACTGATTGAATCTTGTTTAGATAAAGAATGATTCATAATCTTTGGGAAGAAAAGGGGGGTGGTACCAAGCTTTTTTTCGTGTCATTCTCGCCATTTCTGGGTCTAAATAGGCTGTCAAAGTGGACTAGTCAACTTGTCGGATTACATCCTCATACTTCTACTATTCAGGTGAGAGGCATGATTTATGATCTACAATTTACACGACCAGGGAAGTGAGAAAGCAGCTTACCATTCGATGATGTAAACATAGGCACACACTCTAGTGATCACGGCGCCGCTATAAATACCGTAATTTCCGGACTATAAGCCGCACCTGACTATAAGCCGCACCAGCTAAATTTAGGGGAAAATACAGATTGCTCCATATATAAGCCGCACCCGACTATAAGCCGCAGGGTTTTGATGTGCAATTACCGTAGTATATAGGGGTTCCTGCTACCACGGAGGGGATTGTCGGGACAGAGATGACTGTTTGGGAACGCAAAGCGTCCCATTTATTAACAATAAATCTTTCAATCATTCAATCAAACTTTCACATCTTTGACATGGCGAACAGCATTCGTGCAGAGTACAAATAATACAACGGTGCAAAGTAATACAAAGTGCTCGCCGGTACGTTATCACAATAACCAGCCTACCGGTATATGAAAAGTCAGTCTTTAATCATTGTGTCATCGTCTTCCACCTGCGTACTAAAACCACCGAAATCCTCTTCGTCGGTGTCGGAGAAGAACAGGCCGTAAATAAGCCGCACCCTTGTATAAGCCGCAGGGACCAGAACGAGGGGAAAAAGTAGCGGCTTATAGTCCGGAAATTACGGTAGTTTGTCTGCGTTAGCACTTATAATAACAATATCACTAATACTTGGTTAATATTCAGGTCCCGAAATGTAAATGGAGTATTGTTGGCGCTTTTTGAATGGTTATTCATTGGGTTTTATGGGCAGAATAGGGGACATTCCAATGGCTCCGCTGTAAGCGGGCTTTTTCTTTGGGTTTTTATTTAGAGTTAGAATGCATTAAAAAAAATCCATTCATCGTCGTGTCTTTCATAATGATTGTTAATGATAGGCAACATTTCAAAAAAAGGGCAGTTCCCCTTTAAGTCAATCCTACTACGAATGAGCGAGATGGCCTAAAATATATATTGCGATATATATTGCAGCCTCCTACGATAATGATATGTACTGTATCACAACACGTTATTTAGTATGAAGATGATAATACAACCATTTCAAAGCCGTTTACAAAGGCTTTTAATTTTGTTGCTGACTTATTCAGTTGTATTATTATTATTTTTAAACACCAATGATAATGTACTTGCTAATTTACTGTTAATATCTGGGTAGTTTCTGCTGTTACATTGGTTCTATTTACACTTTTGTTAAAGTTAAGTTTTAAGCACTTATTCTTCTGTTGTTTGGATACTTAACTACAGTTTTTTGGGCGATACTACAAATTTCGTTATTGATCCAAGTAGTTAAAGGTACACTATTGACCACATCAATTCTGACACTGATACTTCAAATTTTCAACATCATTGAATGAATACATTTTTGATCATAATCCTAACAGGATGGCGGTGTAGCAATATCAATTAAATATTGTAACTATTACCTACTATTGGTTCTGATTTAAATCCCTTGGTTTTTGCCCTTAAAGTTATCCTGTGTTGAAGGGCTTATCCTTTGAGCTTGTAAACAATAACAAAAACAACAAAATATTTTGTGAAGAAACATAGATTATTTTCCGCTAAGGAGGCAATGATTGCTGACTTAGAAATGGATTTGCTCTGTGGAGGGACACTAGCCGCTGGCGAGAATGCTACATAGTGTAAAATATGTCACATGTTCGTTGGCTTGTCGCTGTCAAATTTACGACACACAGCTAGAATGTGTCATCAACATGCAGGCACAGCTCATTGTATTACCTATTCTGTGTTGTGTTTTATGTTGCACGATTGCGCCAAGAAAAATTCCTAGTTTGTGAACCCGTTCTCAAACAATGGCAATGAAAAAAATAAAAACTATTCTGATTCTGATTCTGATTCTTATTCTGATTCTGATATACCGATAGTGTTAAAAGCTCTATATGCCAAATTTACATCATTTAAAACGTCTCTATCGTACAATCCTGAATCCTACATAATATTTGACATTTTCATCCTCATATTTTTGCACATTGGCAGTGTTTGCAAAGTTGCTCT